>NC_051389.1:40152218-40160521 GCF_015228065.2 Penaeus monodon
TGCACTAAAATTCAAACAACCAAAAATGGTGAAAAATTTCAGAAGAGGGCTTTGTTCACCCTGCTAAGGGGGCTTTATTCTGTTGCCTGGATTTTTCCCCAGTGAAATGGGCCAAAAAACATCCCAATAAAATTCGGCGCCGCCAATGGATGGAGCACAGCACAAAAGGGAAAAAGCTTTTCGACGGGTTTTCCTGAGCTGAGACAGTATGCCCCAAAAAAAAATGCTCCCCTTCCCTGGCGGAATTGGAGAGGCTTTTTGGAAAGAATCTTCTGGAGTTGACTGCTCCATGATGACAAAATTTCTCCGGGGAGGCCCCAAAAATGGAAGCGATTCCGCAAGAATCATTCATGCGTTTCTTTTTGGGAAAGGGACTGCATTTCCGTGATTTTCACAAAGAATGGTGATATTCAAAAGGGAATTTTTTTTTATGATCCTTTTCTATGCGAGCATTAAAAAAAATTCAAGTATCACGGGAAAAAAGGTGAAACCTGCAAGCCATTATCTTTCGCCACCCCACCCCGGAAATGCAAGAGTACCCCCTGGAGTTCTGCCCAAATGCCCACCCCGACCCACGTGCAGACAAATGTTACCTTTTGTATTTTTTAATATATTTTTTCTTTGTTTTTTATTATTATTATTATTTTTTTTTTATAAAACCTTTTAACATTTTAAAACGAAAAAATATTGCTAATTACTTTTAAGCACTTTTTTGTCTGGCCCAAAATTAATTTGCGAAAACTTTTAATTTTTTTTATTCTGGTTTTTTAACCTTTTTTTTAAGGGGGTTTTTTTTAGTTTTCGAGTTATCAATACGAGATTTTAACACCTGGGGGCCCTGTTACGCCATTGGGGAGGGGGAAAAATATGTTGTTCGCCCCGGGCCATTTCTAGCCCTTTAAAGGGGAATCCTTCAGGGGTCTGTTATATATAGGGGGGAACGAGGAAAAAAATAAAAAAAATAAAAAAAATAATCACGGGACTCGTGTTTAAATTTTGATAAGGGAAACACCTTACCCTTAACCCCAGAAGCAACAAAAAAAGTATTTTGGCCCAAGAGCTACCCCGGAGCCGGGCCTCTCGTTCGCTTTGGGATTGTTTTTTGAGTTTAAAAAAACTCAAAGTATGGTAAAAACCCGTAAATACATAATATGGCTTTGCCGCACCCTTTAGTGCTTTGTTTTTTTGGGGGACACGAGGCTACAAAAGGGAGTCAGCACCCCACCTCAGACCCGCGTTCTTCCACCAGGGAAACCCCTTTTTGGGTTTTACCCCCGGGTAGGGAGGCCCAGTAGTCTGGGGCGTCCTTTGGGCGCACTTTTTCTCTTTCATATTTTTTCCCCTTAATGTGACTTTCCTGAGCCTGCCGGAGTTCCTCGTGAACTCCCGTATTCGCTTGGGGGTGGGCATCGACTTACCATCCTTCGCCTAGGCAAGTTCGGCGGTAAGGAAGTGTCCTCCACATAACTCGATCCCTCTGTGGTACTGGAGAACGCAACCAGGCTTCCACTGGGGGGGGGGGTAAAGGACGAAAAACTGATTTACTCTCTTAGCTATTGCTGTTAGGTTGATACCAAAAGTTAAGAGTCTTTGATTCCTTCAGGACAACAATTTTGAGACAAGGGGTCGGACCCCGGCTACCCCTTCTCCTCCTCAAGGAGGAGGGCGACTCATGACCGTTCTAAGACAAATTCGACCCTGAACAATGGAACCCCTACTAATGACAAACCTAGAAGACCACTTTTCAAAATCCCTCCCGAGAATGCAAGGTTCGCGAATGTAAAATGCGTGAATGAAAATCAGTCGCTTTTGAACGTGAACCCCTTTATCATCAAAAAGGTCCTCGATGGTCAAGTGGACGGCGATTTTGATTTTGTCAAAAAATTGCGAGATGGAAGCCTCCTTGTTAAAGTACAATACAACTCCCAGATTAAGGATTTACTTAAGCTGACGCAAATTCATGATCTTTGAGTTAAAGTAACTATTCCTATTGGCCCAAATACCTGTAAGGGAGTAATCTTTCACAGGAATTTGAGGACGATGGAAGAAAGTGAAATTCTTGAGAGCATGAAGGACCAAGACGTAGTGGACGTTCATTGTATGACCAAGAAGGATGGGAATGTGCGAACGAAAACTGGACTGTGTTTTTTGACATTTGCTTTGAATAAAATCCCAGAGTACGTCAACGTCGGTTATGAACGTGTTCAAGTAAGACCTTATGTCCAGAAGCCAATGCATTGTAATAGATGCCAAAAATTCGGACACACCTCATTAAGATGTATTGATAAAGACTCAAATAAATTTGTTTGCCGTAAATGTGCTGAAGCCCATGACACCATCACATGTACTAGCCAGATTTCCAAATGTGCTAACTGTGGAGGTCCCCATCAGTCAGGATCTGCTGAGTGCAGCATCCTGAAGAAGGAGACTGAGACATTAGCATATATGAGAAAGCATGAAGTTAGTTATTCTGAAGCTAAGAGGAAAGTTGAAAGTTTGACACACAAACCCGATACTTCCTATGTTGAAGCAGTAACTAACATCACCCCTAGTGCAAGCAATGTCAGCTTGCAGCTAAGGATAAAGAAATTGCTGAACTCAAACAAACAGTTAAAGAACTAAATATTAAAGTATATCAACTGACTAAATTGGTCGATCAAATGACTGCATCAACCCAGCATAAACATCATAAGGAGGATGATACTGAATCACAGTCCGGAGCGCACCTTCCCGTCCGGGCTACTCCTGTGAGGACTTCGTCTGGCTCGCGATCGGCTTCTCGAGAGAGAAACAGATCGCAATCTGTCAGTCGTCTCCCTCGCCAGGAGGTGCAGGACATGGAGGCTTCTGTCTCCAAACCATCCCGAGAGAGGTTCCCGGGAAGCGAGGGAGAGGAGGCGCCTCCCTCCCATAAAAAGAAAATAAAAACTGGTGGACAAGGCACTTCCAAACCCCATAAAACGTAATCTTCGCGTCGACCATTATACAATGGAACTGTCGAAGTCTTAGATCTAAAGTAAATGACCTTGAATTATTAGCCTCGTCCTATGCTCTCGATATTATAGTTCTCCAAGAAACGCAATTAACAAACCTTGTTTCTGACGAGGTCGTTTCGCTGAGGAACTACCATCTATGTCGGAAGGATCGTGAGGGTAAGGGTGGAGGCGGAGTCGCCATGTACATCCACCAAAGCCTCCCTTTTACAGAAGTGACTATTGATTCTACTTTGGAGTTTGTCGCATGCAAAGTAATTAATGGCACGTATCTGGCTATATGTTCAGTTTATTGTCCACCTGATACAGTGACAACCTATGATGAGCTCTTTGCTCTTCAGGAACGTCTGCCACAAAATAAAGTAATTTTAGCTGATTTTAATGCTCATCATACGTTGTGGGGCTCCCTGCGGGTGGATGATAGAGGTGAGCAAGTAGTTAAGTTAATTAATGAGTCTGATTTAATCCTTCTGAACGATGGTAGTCCGACGCGGGTGGACGATAATACCGGTAATTTGAGCTTTATTGACTTATCACTGGTCTCTTCATCAATAGCAGCCAAGTCCCTGTGGCACACCATTGACGACTCATTGGGAAGCGATCATCTTCCTATTTTGATTAAATATTCATGTGACACAGTGAGAACGCCCTCAGCACCTAAATTTAATATAAAAAGAGTAGACTGGGTCGCCTTCACAAGGAGCGTCAAGCTCCAACTTGTTTGAGAAACCATTGATGATAAAGTAAACAATATTCAGAATTCGGTTATAGAAGCAGCATTGCTATCCATTCCTAAAACTTCGACAGATAGTGTTAAGCATAGAGTTCCATGGTGGACACCAGATTGCCGAAGGGCGCTGTGCCGACGCAATAAGGCCTACAGGCTTTTCAAAAATAACATCACAAATGAGAACTTTTGCAATTACAAACAAGCAAGAGCTAGGGCTCGTAGAGTAATAAGACAAGCAAAAAGAGACTCCTGGTGGAGCTTTGTCTATACAATTAACAGCAATACAAAAACATCAGAGGTTTGGTCCACTATTAATAAAATTAATAAGAAAAAAACATCTTTCAAAATTAACAACATCATAGAAGAGGGTAACAATTTAGATTCACCTAGAGACATTGCTAATGCACTCGCCAGGCAGTTCTCTCATACAAGCAGCTCTGCTAATTACCATCCCACCTTCCTGACCATCAAGGAAGAGGCGGAGCTGCAACCAATTCACTTTGCCACAGGAGATGACTTTGATTACAATAAAGATCTAACAATGGATGAGCTTGTCCGAGCCCTAGAAGCCTGTAGAGGAACAGCCCCAGGCCCCAATGAGATTCGATATGAGATGATGAAGCATCTTAATCATGATGACATGATTAAGTTGCTAGAAGTGTACAATGAAATTTGGAAAAGCCACACTTTTCCAAACTCATGGCACTTCGCCCACATCATTCCCATATTGAAAGGAGGGGGTAATCCCAGACTTGCCATCTCCTACCGCCCAATTGCGTTGACAAGTTAAATATGCAAGGTCATGGAACGAATTGTTAACAGTAGGCTATTGCATTTTTTAAATTTCAGTAATTTACTAGTTGACGAGCAGTGCGGCTTCCGCAAGGGACGCCAAACTCTCGATCAACTAGTAAAGCTGGACAGTCATATTCAAGAGGCAATTGCCAAAAAAGATTTTTTTATTTCATTATTTTTAGATATAGAAAAAGCCTACGACATGACATGGCGATATGGCCTACTCAGAAAACTTTATGCTTTTAGATTACATGGAAACTTGCCTTGTTTTATTCATGATTTCATTTCTGACAGAACGTTTGCTGTCAAATTATTTTCCGACAATGTCACTTTTTCGGACATTTTTATCTAGGAAGTGTCTTGTCACCAACATTATTTTTATGCATGATAAATGACATCTTACCAGCTCCTCCTCGGAATCTTGAATACTCACTGTACGTTGATGATTGTCATTATGGCACTCCAGCAATAATGCAGAATTCTCAGCAAATCACATCCAATTGGCACTGGATATGATTCATAACTGGGGCCTCCCATTAAATCATTAGAAACCACCAAAAAGGAACTACTGGGTAATATCATTCGTAAGCTACATGGTGCCAATAAATCAATCAAGCTAATATGGGTACCAGGCCACTCTGGTATCCATGGCAATGAGCAGGCTGACAAATTAGCCGGGTCAACTGGTGATCTGGACCTTAGCATAGTCCGTACAGATCTCAGGTGTTTTGTGTCTCTTATAAAAGCAAAAATCCATCTCCTGTGGCAAATTGAGTAGACCAACCTCCAACTGACAAACAAAGTCAGACTAAAGATAGAACCGTGGGACACATTCCACAGGAAGGAAAGAAGGGAGGAGATGGTGTTGGCCCGCCTTAGGCCAACGCTACAAGATTAACACACCTCACTCCTTACATAGAAAAGATAGATAGATAGATAGATTACATAGAAAATGCCCTCCATAATGCCAGACATGCAACGCCAACCTGACAATAGATCACATATTAACAGCATGTCAGATCTATAATAACCACAGGCAAAATATAATAGATTATTTCAGATTAAAAGATAAGGATTTCACAACATCAAATCTTTTTGTTAGATGATAAAACAACAATAAGTAAAGTAATCGCTTTTCTAAGGGAGACAAAACTTTATGACCTTATATAAATTGATAGAATGAATAGGATCCATTGGCTTAATAACCCTGGCCACATGCCGCTGGTTGATAGCCAAGAAATCCAACAAAGAAAGAAAGAAAAGCGAAAAGACAGGTTGGGTAGCCTTGTCTGGGTAACGTATTAAGGTGTTCCTGTGTCGGTCTTAAGGACGAGGTTTTAATGGTGGTAAGATTTTTTTTTTTTTTTTTTTTTTTAACATTTATATGTTAGACAGAGTGCTCCGCCGTTTTATTTTTTTCATGGTTTTATCTTCGTTTTTTAATACTTTTTCAAGTCGAGTCTTTGCAGTTTTCCCCTATGTTCGTATTTTAATGCTTCCTGATGTGGTTTTAAGTGTATTACTTTTAAAGTGTTTTTTCATCAATAAATGTGTAAGCTTCGTGAATGAAATTCCTCTTTTAATTGGAAATCCTTTTAAGAGACAAATTATACCGTTATTTTGCTACCTGTGGCCAGCAATTGACTTCCTTCTATCAGCCCTTCAGGAGTTAACCACGCTTACCAGACGGAAACCCTTGTGAATTAGGTCTTCTTCCTTTTCTTACACACACACTTTCTTTTTTATCTTTTTACACTCTTCTAGACGTCTTCTCCTTTCGATACATGTATTGTTCCTGGACGTACCAACCAGGTGGTGGCAGCGACTAATGACCTAATTAACAAGGGTAATTAAGAGTAATTAAGTCAATCACTACACTATAACTAGCTGAGGAGGGTGAAGAACAAGTCTAAAACTTACTCCAATACCTGTGTTGTATATCTGATATCTTAAAAGAAAAATTTTGTTTATTCTGATAAAACAGGAATTTAATCTCGCTTTTTACTTTTATGGGACACGTATGCAATTCATATTTCCGTTGTATTTGTCAGTGCTTGCCAAAGCTTTGATACATATTCTTAATATTTTTACGATAGAAATACTTATTTCCCGATGTGTGAAAAGTCATCTAAACGCTTGTTTGCTCACCCGGAACTTGAGTAGTTTTAAGAAAGAGGGACCATCTAGAAAATAAAAAACACGAAATTGTATATTTTATACTCTGTAGTTATTCCTGAATATTCATTTCGCGACAGATCATATGCTAAACTAGACAGAAAATATACCTGATGCTATATGACGTCATAATGACAAATGGGAAAATCCGAGATGAAAACTTGCCAAGCTTTTTTTTTTTTTTTTTTTACGCAATGCAAGGAGAAATTGCAAATAGAGGCCGTATCATTTGGGAGAAGGAAACGTTATTTTTCTCTAAGTGAAATAACCGCTCGATGAATATAAATATGTAGATATTTTCATTGTGTGTGTGTGTGTGTGTGTGTTTTGAATAACGATAGATTGTTCTTATAATAAAGTATGGCTGCCCCCAGTATTGGCCTTTAACTTCTACAGTTATTACCATTTTTCTTTTTACAAATGAACTGATAGTAAAAATATCTTCAAAATAAGCAAGCATCCTACCAGTTATTCGATTTACTGGATCCCCCGGCAAAGAAAAGTGGGAAAAATATATAACATTTAAACATATGTATATATTTACACACACACTCACTCACATCTTTCTCTCCTCACTTCTCACTCGTTCTCTCTAACAATCTCTCTGTCTCTCACCCATAATCCAATATTTTATATATATTCATGTATGTATATGTATTCATATCTGTGTGTATATATACATATCCATATATGTATATGTATATGTATACATATATGTATATAAAATTACATACATACATATATATATATATATATATATATATATATATATATATATATATATATAGAGAGAGAGAGAGAGAGAGAGAGAGAGAGAGAGAGAGAGAGATGTCTATATATGTATGTATTTATAATATATATATATATATATATATATATATATATATATATATATAATATATATATATATTATATATTTGTATATTTGTGTGTATATATATAAATTATTCATTTATTTATTTATTTACTTTTATATATATATATATATATATATATATATATATATATATATATATATATAACACACATATATATATATATATTTTTTTTTTTTTTTCTGTCAACTACATGTTATGGTATTTTGCACGAGAATGGTTCAAATGTGTATTAACTTTAAAACCAATGTTCGTAAATAAAATATTTAACAACTTCAGCTCCTCATCACACGCACACATGAACAGTCATTTTAGGACTACTACGGTTTTGCGTTCAGTTGTTCTGAATGTTAACATAGCATTATCTTTGTTTATTGAATCAGCGTTTGTGTCTGACAAAAAGAAAATGTTATTTTATCAATTCAAAAACATATGAATATAAGAACTTTTATTCTGTGACAAAACAAGTATGCCATTTTTATCTACACCTCTCCATATACTGTAAACGAATATGCATTGACTAACAAAAGGAAACAAAGATTTAGTAAATGACAAATAAAAGTATCGCACGAGATGAACTGCCCACTTAATCAGTTTTTTTCTTCGAGATATTAGATATCGTACAGTACATGTATTGGGAGGAAGTTCATAGACTTTTGATATTTGTCCTTTTTGGAACCACTCAGGTAGTAGACCTCTATTGAACGCAGACTATTTACTTGGAACGCCACGACG
>NC_051389.1:40160621-40173950 GCF_015228065.2 Penaeus monodon
GCAGTTGGGGCTGCAAATGGTCACAAAAACTTGCAACACGGTCGTCCGTCTTTACCTAAGGGCCGGGGCTTTTCTTGAAAATTGACCATCGCTGGGGACTGGAGGAAAATAGATTGTACACAGTTTTGTACCATATCAAAAATGTCACTGCTTCTTTACATAAGCTGCAGAATCTGCTCCACATAGATCAGTAAAATACAGACACAAGGGGTTTTCAGAAAGATGTGCTGTTGGGCTCCTTTATATTTGCCAGGCATGTTTGCGCATTATCATATCAATCTGCAAGGGGAATTCCAAACTGTTTCAAGTTTCCAAAATTAGCAGGGCTATTTCAAGACCGGTCTTTTTAAACAACAATCAAAAATGTCAAAAACGCTCTTGGAAACAAAAAAATCTTGAAAGCTCCCTCGTAAAAATAACGTTTTTTAAAGGTGTTTGTTAAAACATGACTTGAATCAGGTGTTGCATCGACCATGTTTGAATAGTATTTTGCATCGGGGATGATGCTGAAAGATAATGAGCTTGCAGTCTTTAAACCTTTTTCCTGTGATACTTGAATTTTTGTTACATGCTCGCATAAAAACGGGATCAAAAAAAAATTCCCATTGTGAATATCACCAATTCTTTGTGAAGATCCACGGAAATGCGTCCTCTTTCACCAAATAAGACAACGACATGAATGTTTTCTTGCCAGAATCTGCTTCCATTTGTGAGCCTCTGAGAGAATTCTGTCATCATGGAGCATGTCAACTCCAGAAGATTCTTCCAAACGCCTCCCCAATTCTCGCCAGGCAAGGTAGCATTTTTTGTGTGTCTACTGTGCCCCATGCTCAGGAAGCCTGGGGAAAAGAGCTTTCTCCATTTTTGTGCTGTGCTCCATCCATTGGCGGACCCCAAAGATTGATTGGGATTTTATATGGCCCTTTGCACTGGTGAAAAGTCTACATGGCAAACAGAATAAAAGCACTCTAGCAGGCTGAAACACAACCCATCTTCTAAAAATTTATTTCACCATTCGGTTTGTTTGAATTTCAGTGCATATGTGGGAAATTTTCTGCCAGTAATGTCATTGGGAAACGCTTGGGATGTGGTCTTTTTCTTCTAGTTCCTGTGTTGTAGGAGCTGCTGGAGACGTTCCGATGTCAAAACCGAAATGAACTGGCTTGGTTGTTTCACTATGAGAGAATTCCCCTTGACTTGGGAGGTTGCCTTGTAAAGAGCTACAGACATTGATTCATCCGGGTTTATCTGAGAGTTAATGGCGAGGCTGAAGCTGTAGGTTGGAGACCAGAAGTTCTTTTCAGGTTCACTTCGCTTTTTAACACAAATCAAATAAGGTAAGTGGAGCATCTCCTAGTTTGTTAGCCCTCTCCTCCTTTTCCCGTCATTTTGCAACGCCAGACTTGTGTTGATAGAGGACATATTTACTTCGATGTTCTATTCAGCTGTCTCTCTAACAGGTCTCTCCAAATCTGAATAAATTGGATGAGAGCGAACCTTATAATTCTTTCCTGTGATAGGCAATTGCAAACATATGGATCAATGCGTTAGAGAAGGCTATTAAGCGGAATTAAACCAACTGTGATAATATCTAATAGCTTAATATCTGTGAAGAAACCAAACAGGAGGTAGTACAAAGATAATTACAAGATAATTTATATCGAGCTCCAAACATCTAAATTGACATCATAAAGCTTAACATACAGATTACGGCAATAAAGATTATAAACAAAACGCATACAGTATTATGTACACAGCAACGAAAATTACAACGTAAATACAAGTCCCACCTTAAACATGAGGTCACAAAGCGAATAAATTACAATGCATAGGGCGTACAGCAATTGATTATGATCCAATCATTATATCAATTACAATAATACAACAGAGAACAAAGCTTAATGTTTTTTCGGGCCCCTAAAAGGCCAGCGCAGTTGCCCCGCTAACCCCCCCCCCTTACGGCGGCCCTGTATATATATATACACATAAACATGTATTATGTATACGTGTATATATATATATATTATATATCTATAATATAAATTATATATATATAATGTGGGTGTGTGTGTGTGTGTGTGTGTGTGGTGTATATGTCATATAAATGTATAGATATTATATATATAACATATAGGCATACATAAAGTAGCGTAAGGAAAGGGACAGAACTACTCCTTCACTACGTACAGGAATGTGAAAATAGGAGTAGGGTTAATGACACCCGGAAACCGCAATGATGAACATCAAACCAATGACTGTTAACCGGAATCATTAATGTGCTCGCATGCACACTCTTTCCCGGTCGTTCCTGGTTGCATCATAGCAGGTAAAGTAGCATAATTAAGTGATTATCATAATCAATGATTGGAATTAGGAAATCTGAATGACTAATGGTATCTAACAGGCACAGGGGTGCCTTCCCCTACCCTTCTCGCCAAGACAGGCACACTGACAGACGACCTACGTGTCACAAGAAGAAAGTAGGTTAATGACCACTAAAGTGATATCATAACTCAATGGTTGTTACCGGATCAATTAACCATAGTTAATGATGTCTAACACAAACATACACACCTCAGAACTCACCTCCCCTCCTCTCTAAAACATATGCTGGTACCAAGATGACACTCACCCAACTCTCTCATAACTCACCCCATCAGCACCCCTCTCCCATTACTCTCCCAATGCGCATAATACGTTCATCAGCTGGTGTTACCTCATCTAGTCTGCGGATTGGAGTTGGTCTGGAGATGGTTATGGTACTCCCTAGAGGTGAGAGGCATCGCCATGGCCAAACAATAGTGAGTTGTACCCCACCCATACTGATCGTGCCACTGCCAGGTCTTCTCACCCCGAGAGGGCAGCCACCCTCAAGCTCCATTTGCCTATTGCGCTCGTCCGCGCAAGGAACAGATGTTCCAGTGCTTAACAGGATAGCTCGTAAGCCTGGGGGTCACTCGGGTGGACACCACGTTGCCACCCCTGCAAGCAGATGTGGGGCACTGTTGCCTGTGTGGGTTCCCTTGGACTTTGCCCACAGGCTCATGGTGACTGCCAGGGTGCAAGGCTGTGCAAATCAACTCTCTTCCCATCCTTGCCCCAACATTTCGCCTCCCAATGGAACACACAGCCCGTCGTCGCGACACCCCTCCCCCCGACCTCATTGATTTTTACCACTGTCGGTTGAGTATCTGCCATAACCCTCAGGGGCTGAGGGGAAGGATGGTACGGAGCAAGGGCGTGTCCCACACGATGATAGGCAATGGATCCACTGCAAAGTGCCAGTTTTCATTGTGGCGAAGAGGCATTGCAGGAAGTATAATGGATAGAAGGCTGTGAATGGGGGGAGGCTTGTGCAGTGGCTGCTCCCTTTTTAGACACTAGACCTAGCAGCGGGGACAGCTGCAAGCGAGGAAAGGCATGCAGCAGTTAAACATATCTAGGTTACTACACCATCGTTCACATCACCCTGAGATGAAGCACGACCCGCATCCGAATATTATATATATATATATAGATATAGATTATATATAGATATATTATATATATATAATATATATAGATAATAATATATATATATATGAACAAATTGCGGAATTAAATTTCAGGACATTTGCTGGGTCCCACTTGTGTACAAATCTGGCTAGCCACTTCGATGTACACATAGAGTAAAAAGTATAATTATAAATGAGGCGAACACCCTCGGTTGTTTGTAAGCAAGCGTGTGATTGGTAGACCATAGCATGACCACACTAAAGTGGTATCTAGTTTTGGAAACTACGTAAGCCACTTAATCTTCGTTTTTTCAAATATTGATAACAAATCTTGTAGTATTAGTATCATTGATTGAGTGGTATATTTTTCAAATGCGACGTCCTGGAATTGTTTGTTTATCGACAGATAGCATACCTATAGAGGTGAGCGGCATTTCCACTCTTCGTTTAATACAGCAAGTATCAGTTTTAGCTCTTTATCTCTTGAAATTGAAAAATATTTCATGGCTTTAAAAATCTGTGTATGGCAGTTGTATAATAAAATTTCTTTCAAATCGCTCATACCCTTCTAAAGGCACCATCTAAGAAGGGCTGATCGAAATGCTTTTTCGCAAACTAAAACACCGAATTTCAATAAACAAAAGCATGCTATATTATATTTTTCATTATAGAACATATATGAGCGCCAAACGCAGCTAGGCTACAATGAATATGTAGATATTTTAATGTGTGTGTGTATGTGTGTGTTGTGTGGTGCCGCGCGCGTGCGTGCGTATGGGTGGGTGTGTGCGTGTGTGCTTGCATGTATGGACGCGCCGCGCGCGTGTGTGCAATAGTTTGGTGAGAGTAGCTAAACAGATGCATGATTTATTGTCCGAGTCGCATTCGATCAGCTGAGCGAGAAATACATGTCTGCTTGTTTACTCGATATGTAGTGACCCAGACCAACCAGCGGAAATGAATATATAAGGTAAATAAATAACTATATAAGGTAAATAAAATAAGTAAATAAATAAAATAAATAAAATAAATAATCTATATATATAAACACAAATATACAAATACATATATATATATATATATTATATATATATATATATTATAAAATACATACATATATAGGACATCTCTCGTCTCTCTCTTCGCTCTCTCTCTCTCTCTCATATATATATATACTATATATATATAATATATATATATATATATATGTATGAGAAATTTCTCATTACATATCTGTATACATTATACATATACATATATAGATAGTATTTAATGCAAACCAAATATGAATACGTATACATACATGGAATATATATAAAATATGGATATGGTGAGAGACAGAAAGCTTGTTAGAGAGAAACGAGTGAGAAGTGAGGAGAGAAGATGTGAGTGAGTGTGTGTGTAAATATAAAATAATTAATACTATACCACAAACATACAAATATATATATATCTAATATATATATATATATATATTATAAATAAATACATATATGAATCTCTCTCTCTCTCTCTCTCTCCTCTCTCTCTCTCTCTATTATATATATATAGATATATATATAAGATATATTATTAGAATATATATATATATAGATATTAAATACTATATATATATATATATATTTTTTTTTTCTGTCATAACATGTTATGGTATTTTGCACGAGACTGTTCAAAAGGTGTATTAACTTTAAAACCAATTGTTCGTAAATAAATATTACATACTTTCAGCTCCTCATCACACGCACACAGAACAGTCTTTTAGGGACTACTACGGTTTGGCGTTCAGTTGTTCTGAATGTTAACATAGCATTATCTTTTGTTTATTGAATCAGCGTTTGTGTCTGACAAAACTGAAAATGTTATTATCAATTCAAAAACATAGATATAAGAACTTTATTTTGTGACAAAAAAGTATGCCATTTTATCTAACTCTCCATATAGTAAAAGAATATGCATTGACTAACAAAAAGGAAACAAAGATTAGTAATGACAATAAAAGTATAGCCACGAGAGACTGCACACGTAATCAAGTTTTTTCTTCGCGATATTAGATATCGTACAGTACATGTATGGAGGAAGTTCTTAGACTTTTGATATCTGCCTTTTTGGAACCCACTCAGGTAGTGTACCTTAGTAAAAAACAAGCAGACATGTATTTTCTTAATCGTCTATTCGAGTGGGACTCGACTCCTCAGAGAAAAAAACACCACGACTATGAATATAATAGCGAGACTTACTGTGAAAGTTTTTAGCATTAGAACGAAATTATACATAATGTTCGTAACTCATCCCCTAGTATTGAGGTAGTGTTTCATTAGACGTACAAAAAAAACACACACACACACACGCACGAACGCACGCACGCACGCACAACGGTTTTGCGTCCAAATTATGTTTAGTATGAAGAATATATTGCCTGTTTCTGTTTCTTTGCATCAGTGTTTGTGGCGAAAAACAGTCACTTCGTTAAATCAAATGATTGTGTGAAAAGAAGGGGACATACTGCCTTACACCTCACCTCACCATGTCGATAAAAAAACACAATCCAGGAAAATCACATGTTAAAATTATCCATCTACAAAGTCAATAATAGCTAATACTGCATGTTTTGTTATTACCTGTCGAAGAAAACGAAAGATTAAATGGTTACAGTTTCAAAATATAGTACCAATACACTTGTTGGTCATTTATGGTCTACCCCTACACAACTTGTCACAACAGGCTAGGATAAGGATAAGTCCGATATGCGAAGCTTAGTCTCGCCTGGGCTATGCCATGAGGGGAGCCCGGCCTGTGGTCGACTAATGCCGACTCGCTCACGTGTGTCAGCTGGAGTTGACTCGGCTGTGCCCAGCCACAGCAGTAACCTCCGGGCGGGACAATAGCAAAACTTCTCGAGCCTGGGCGGGGCGCGAACCGCCGAACCCCTCGGATGAGAGGCCAACACTTACCATTGTTACTAGCCGGAGGCTGCAGCCTAGGGTTTTCGGCTCATTCATAAAAATACTATTTACTCTATGGTGACATTCGATGTTGTTGAGATGTCAAAATGGGACCCAGCAAGTGTAATGAAAAATAATTCCTCAACCTATACATTATGTATATAAAATGTATAAAATATTTGTATATGTGTATATAGAGAAAATAAGCTATGTGTATATATATGTGCATATATATATATGTATATATAGATATATATATATAGATATAGACATATATATATACATAAGGATATATAAGTTTAACATGGGTATATATACATATACAGATGGATTGGTAAGCCGGCGCGAATGGTAAGTCATCCATTACCCACCATGGCTAACTGCACAGGGCATGGGCAGCTGTGCGTACATTGAGCATGGTCATAACATCATAAAATGGTATTACATTTGAATTTAGCTATAACATTACTCATGATAAGTACTATACAGTTAAAGGAAAGGAACAGTTACACAGTCCTTATCTACTCATCTGCCAACGCCGGCGTCAGCTTGGATGAGAAAGCATTGCTCATTTAATATGCGGTCAAGTGATACTACATCAAATTTAAGATCAACATAAGTTATTTTTTAAGAAATAAGATGTATGAAATAGTTACATAGTTCTCCGTGCCTCAGGCCTAGATGGTTTACTAAAAGACTGTAACACATGGCACTCTGAGATATAAAGATACAGTGTTCGCTATATTCTCATACACAGTTTCCACTAGTTTCTCAAACATTACAAACCGTACTGACCATGCCAATTACAATATATAACCAAGCTGATTCTTTCGGTCACAATAATCACACTGTCTTGTTCTTGTTTATATAAACCATAGATGAATGAATCTTGCTTAAACCGGTCATAGGGCTTTATGCTACAGCTTTAGGGCATTGAGAATTAATCAAATCTCGTCAAGTATCTTTAAAGGAAGATAATGCTCTATAAAAATTCCTAGAAAGAGGCACCCCAAGATCTATATATACAACTTTGCTTGTCACATGGCGAATTTGCTAGGCGTCAGCATGATCATGCCGGGGGTTTCAACAGCGATGGAATCCACACAAACGTATATCATGGCTCGTCTTGAAAAATACACGTTTATCCTAATGCCTTTGCAATATTTCCCTTTTTCCCTCCCCTCCCCTCTTTTTTTTTTTTTTAACTAAGGCACTTTGTCTTGAGTGTTCAGAGCCTGAGAGCATTTTTAGCCTCTGAGCCTTGATCAATAGAAATTCGGTGCAATGAGTATTCCTGCCAACTCAGATTGCGTAGTGCTAGCCCAGCATGAACCCTCCAACAACCTGGTGCTGCAAAATATTGTTTTTATATACAAGACCGCATCCTGCTCTGCTTCCAGACTGCAAGGATCTCTCAGTGTAGTATTCATAGCATTGGACGAGTTTCAAGATGTTCATTTAAAATTGCAAGTACATACTGCTTAATATAGCAGAGGACACTTTTTGGGGGACAGTCGTTAATATACACTTAGCACCAACTTTTTCCCCCACGGTGGTACAGAACGTCCATGTAGGGTCTTAGTTATGGGTATGTTCAGCTGAGCTAATGTTTACATGTTACTTGTATCCATGGATTGAGCATGAGTCGGTGTTGTCTTTAAAAGCTCCTCAATTCTGGTTTTATTTGGTCTCCGAACTCTGTAAAGGGAGGGGTTCCAAATTTTATTTGACACAAAATTGGGTATTTAGGTATAATATTCTTTCGTAAACAGAAGGTAAATTAAGTTCTGTTCTCATAGTCACAATCCTTGTTGTTCTAGGAGCACCAAGAATGATCCTCATAGCTTCATTTTGTACATTTTCTAAATTAGTCAACTCTGATTCCTTGAACAATACTAGGTGCAATGCATGATAATCTATGACTGACCGTATGTATGACAAGTAAAAGAGTCTTGGCATATTGACAATGATATCATGGTCTTTGCCAAAAAGTGTCCTAAGTGGTTCAGCCGCTCCCACAGCCTTTTCTTCAAGTTTCTGATGAACTCTGCATCATTGACAATCACTAGCTTTAATGTCATTTATATGAAACCCTTTGGGAGAGGGATTATCTTTGGGTTAAAAGCCTTGTACTCTTTTTAAGATTGAGACGTTTATGACATCAGGCAATTTTTTTCATAATATGTTATGTTTTTGTTATTTGTTTTTTTATTTATGTAAAATGGCACAGGAAAATTATTTGGGAAATTGAAAACTTCAAGATTAAACGTTTTGCCATCGGGATTTTGCCATTTAATAATGGTTATGTTTTTTACGTTTGTTTTTTTTATGCTAAAAGGGTTTTAAATAAAATTACTTTTGAGAAAGAAACTGTAGGAAGGAAATTACAAGTCCGCCCAAAACCAGAATGCCCCTATTACTTTAAGGATTTCAAGCTCAATAGAATACCCCCCCCCCTCCAATTCAAAAATCCTTTGTTTTCCCTTTTTGGTGATAAAGTTTTTTTTTTAAAATAGTTTTATTGATCCCTTTCGAAAAGACACTGAAGATGGGGTGCACAAGTAGCCTGGGAAAGCACACTTTAATGAAGGATTGTTAACCCTCCCGAAATTTGGCCTAGGAGACAAGAATTCAACTTAAATTCCTTTGCTCATTTCTTGGACAAAGCCCCCCTTACTTAATGTCGGCTTCTGTGGTCGCGTTCGGCCCGAGCCGAAAGTTGCAATGGTGCCTGGGGGTTAAATTTTCGGGCAAGGCCAACTGGTTCCGGATCTGCGGGCCTCACACTTGAAAAATCAGGAGAACAATGAGTCCCCAAGGAATTCCTTGTTAAAATGTAAAACCATTTTTAACTTAAAACAGCGTTCGGGCCCTGCAAGCGCTTCCAAATGGCCGATACACAGCAGACATTATGGAAGAGTATGATGAAACTGTACAAATCTTTGACATTCGTTCCAAAATCACAAACGTCATAACAAACAATGCTGAAAATATGATATCAGCATTTTCACTTCCTGGCTTCTAAGATATATATGACAATGATATGGTCGGGGAAAATTATGTATATGAAGTTCTGCCATCTGACACAATTCGTGCTTCGTCCACATTCTGCAACTTGTGGTAAAGGACGATTACGAGAAGCAGGGGGGACTAAACCCTCGAATTTAGTATCTTTTGTGGGCAAATCTACCATCGCCACTGAGGTTTTGGAGAAAAAGTTGGATTCTGTGCTACACGTTAAAAATTCCCCAAGTAAAAATTTATTAGACAGTGTTGAGTATTTCTGAACAAAAAATAAGCATCATAGATGGTGTACTACACTGGCTGTGTATGATCCTAATCTACTTAAGACATGCTAGAAATCTTGGAGCCATTTGAGGAGGCCATAAATTGTGCACAGAAGCAAACCACCGTTTCTGCAAGTCTGGTCATACTTTACATTAGGGGCCTCAACTTTTTTAAACCCATATGGAATCCATGTATAACTCCACTTTGGTGACAGAAATTAAAGAGAAACGTTTTAGGGCACTATGTGGAAAGAAGAGTTATGTGCTGGCAACAATTCTAGACTCACGGTTTAAGCTCACTGGTGCAAAGATGAAGAAGTAAAGGAGCTCAGACAGACTCAGTTATCAAACCAGCACAACCCAAAGAAACAAAATCCTGGCGAAGATATAAAAGAATAGAAGGAGCTTGTATCGGAAGAAAGTGCAGAATCTTCCCTTCGAAGAGGAAGAGACTACTCAGTTTCATGCATATTCATACACAGGGTCGATATCCCCCAAATGAAAAGGTGCAGTCAATCAACAACTCTTATAAAACTGTTATCTAAACCAGCCTGAAAGGGCAGATGACACTGATGTGTTGGTATTTTGGAAAAGAACACATATATTCTGCCTACCTTATTTTAAAACAGCTTAAAAATATTTGGCTTTTCCTAAAACTTCTGCTCCCGTTGAAAGGCTATTCACCATTACGGGAAAAGAGTTTAAGCCTGACAGATGTCGTCTTACTGACAACACTTCGAAAGTGTCATGTTCATAAAAATGCAATGATGATGCACCCTAAGTAGCTCACTTTTGTGTATTTCTTATTACGAGAATATACTTTATTTTCTTTACCTTATTTAGGAGCAAAAAGGAAATAAAATGTATAAAATATTTTGAATTTCACAAGCATACAAAAAATCAATCTATATTTTTGAAGTAATTCTATAATTACTTTTGTATAACAGGAAAAGTTCCAAAAGGAAAATTAAACAAAATGGTTGCGCAATGAGTCACATGCATACATTTTTGTTTAATAAAATCGGCTGCACATATCTGCTATTTTCAGTCATAAAACTATGCTATTAATATAGAAAAGGGACACGTGTTAATGCCCTGATACTTTTTAATTTAATCTTATTACTGATATGAGAAATATATAGATTGTCTTTTGCATTTGCAGCATAGGTAATATTATTTATTCAAGTTATTCATGAAGTCTGTGTTCTTGTTTTGTAGTTCTGTGATAAAAGAACTGATATGAAAAAATAAAGTTGAAATTCCCATATAATTTTCTATAAAAAAATCCACTTTTTAAAAAGTGTACTCATTAATTTGTATATTTTGGAAACTCCTAACATTCATATGTGTATATGTATACACAATGTATATGTGCTTATGTATACATATATATATACATATAGATATACATATATATTTTTAAAATATAATAATATTATTAAAATAGTATACATATATGTTATATAATATTATATATATGTACTATATTTATAATTATATGTATTATATATTGTATATGTATCATATGTATTATGGGATTTTTGTATATATTGTTTTGTATACATGTTATATTTATATATACTTAAAATATTGTATGAATTTCTTGTTGTACCAGATATTATAATTAATATTATATTATATTTTTATAATATTTTAAATTAATATATATATATTATATATATATATATATATTTAATTTTATATTAATATAATATGTATATATATATATTTATATAATTATATATATTATATTATATATTAATAACATTTTATATACAATATATATGATATGTGTTATAAAAATATTATAATTATATTTTATGTGTGTTTTATGTATATATTGTGTTGGTTTTGTTGTGTGGGGTGTGTGTGTGCGTGTGGTGTGCGTGTGCGTGTGCGTGTGCGTGTGCGTGTGCGTGGGGCGTGTGCGCGTGCGATGCGTGTGCGTTTGTGTGTGTGTTGTGGTGTGTGTGTGTGTGTGTGTGTGTGTGTGTGTGTGGTGTGTGTGGTGTTGTGTGTGTGTGTGGGTGTGTATGCTTGCCACCAGATATCAACGAGAGAGAGTGACCCTTTGTGCAGGTGAATGAAAAACAGTCTTAACTTGCTGGTATATTGTGAAAGGAGTTGTGAGACCCCCAAGAGATCCCGTGTTCCGTGGACGAGGTGGTGGGGCTGGACCCTGTGTGGCTTAGTCTGTCTGCTGTGTTCTCTCCTCTGTCAGGGGGATCACTTCATGTTTTGGGTGACGGGTAAATTGCCCTGAAAAAATAATTTTTTCCCTGCAGATCACGAAAAAGAAAATGCTCACTACCTCTTTATAAGTAGCCCGGAATGGACCATCAACCAGTATTATATATCGTATTATTGGTAGAAAATTATAAATTATAAATATCAGAAAATTTGCCCTGTAGAATAAGATTTTGCCCTGCAAAAAGAGGCTTTTTTAAGAGTTGGGGGGTGAACCCCCCTTACCCCCCTTAAGTGACGCCCCTCCTCTCAGAAAAAAGCCGAACAGCCACCTGTGTTGAATCCTAAAAAAAGGAAAAGGAATCAAAAGGCAGCTGCTGGGACAGAAGTATGAACATACTATCTGGTCTTGCTATGTTTACATCGCTTAGCCACACGTAAGGTCTTGCTAAGTATTGTTTACATATGTATGTATGCATATATGTAAGTTTATATATGTAGATAAGGGATGTATATATATAATATATATATATAATATATATATATATATATATATATATATATATGAATATATGTATATCATATATATATATTAAAAATATATATAATATTATATATATATTATATTATATATATTATTTGTATTAATGTATAAAATAATAAAATAAATAATAAATATATATATATATATATATATATATATATATATAATATATATATATGTTTTTTTGTGTGTGTGTGTGTTTTTGTTTTTTTTTATTGTATTTAATTATATATATAATATATAATATATATATATATTATATATATATGTTTTTTGTTTGTTTTGTTGGTTTGTTTTTTTGTTTTTTGTGTTCTGTTTATATGTTATTAGATGTGTATATAATATAAATATATTTTATATGTTATTATTTAATCATAATCTCTATATATTTTTTATATATATATATATATATATATAGTATATATAGATATTATATAGATATAATTGTATATATGTGTATTTAATATCTATATTAGTGTTCTATAATATATATTTTGTTTATTTTTTTATATGTGTTATAGTTGTAAAGTAAAATATTTTTATTTAAAATAATGCATATATCTATATATATAGTATATATATATAAAAATATATTATTTTATTAATTTTTATTAATTTTAATGTTATAATATATAAATTATTTTTTATATATTATATTTATACATATATTTTATTTTATTAAACTATTATATAATATATCATATTATCTCTTCAAAATTTTTATGTCAATAAATCTCTCTTAATAAGAAGTGTTTTTTTATTTAAACTATTTTAATAAAAATATAAATTTTAAAAATCATAAATTTTTTGGTAAATTATCCTTAACTTTTCTAAAAAAGGTTTATTATTCAAATATTTAAAAAAAAGTTAAAAAC
>NC_051389.1:40174050-40179537 GCF_015228065.2 Penaeus monodon
TTTCTCTCTTTTCTTCTTTCTCCCTCTCTTCTCTTTTTCCTTTTTCTTCTCCTTTTCTTTTTCCTTCCCCCCTTTTTCTCTCTCTCTTCTCTTCTCTCCTCTCTCTCCTTTTCTTCTCTCTTCTTCCCTTCTCTCCTCTTTCTTCTTCTCTTCTCTTTCATCTCTCTTCTCTCTTATCTCTCTTTCTCTTCTTATTCCTTCTCCCCTTTCTCTTTCTCTCTTCTCTTCTTTCTTCGTCTTCTCCCTTCTCTTCTTTTCTCTCTCTTGTCTTCTCTCTCTCTCTTATGTCTCTCTTTCTCAGTGTCTTTCGGGGCCCTGTTGTTTTTTCCCCCGGCCCCCGCGGGTTCTGCTCCTCCGCCCGTTGACCTTTCCGGCCCCTGCCGCCCCCTCGTGGTTCTTCCCAGCCTCCTCCGCTTGCCTTTGGCGCCCCCGGCGGGTTTGTCTTCTGTTCCTTTGTTGGTCCTCTTTTAGGTGGCACCCCCTGCGTTCCTCGTCCTACATTCCTTCCCCCTGTCGTCCTGCCCTCTGTTTTCCCGTCTCTTCCTTTGTCGTCCGGCCTTTTTTTTCTTGCCGGGTTTTGCCCTTTTTCTGGTCCCCGCCCCACACCTGTTGTTGCTACCCGCCTCCGTGCCCTCCCCCAGTTTTTCCACCGCCACCGGGCCTCCCCCCTCTGGGGGGCTATTGCTTCCGTGCTGCAGTGCTGGCCTCCTGTCCTGGGGCCTTTGTGCCCCCGCTTTCCCCTGCTGGCCCTTTGTTCCGCTTTTTTTGGGGAGGCCTCCTCCTTTGTCTCCCGTTTTCCCTCCTTTCTTTTCTTCGTTTTTTTTCTGGTCCTCTTTTTGTCTTTCGTCTTTCGTTTTGTTTGTTTCCTTTGCATATCTTGAAATTCATCATTTTGGGTTTCTTTGCATGTACGGCCTTTGTTTGAAAACTTTATAAGATTCGGACCTACTGCTCCGGTGCTTAACGTCCGGATGTTTCGATTGTGTTAGTGTAACCCAAAATTTTCTACTTTAAATAAACCCCTTTTATTTTTTCATCATCCTTAAATTTTAATTCGTCAAAATATATGTAATATACCCCTCAGGGCAAAACAATCAGGGAAAAATCTGTTATTTTCACAGACAGAAAATCAGCGCATGAAACGAGAATACCTAAGTGTCTTCACCGGTCTGTAAGGTCCATCTATTTTTCCCCTTTTTTGGTATGAAATGTTCCTTCAAAGAAAATTAAGGGGCATAAGCAAAAATTTGGCGCCTTCTTGCACCCCTCAACCCGTTTGAGGCAAGAACAAAATTTAGATACCAGTTTCTTCAGTGCCCTTTCATCGCCTTTTGTAAGGCTTTCCCCTCTTCCCTTCAGGATACCTTCCTATGGGCCCTCTGGGCCGGTTCCCAGGTCTTTTAGATTGCTTGTTTTTCCTTAGTTAAATTTATGTGTAACGGAGCTGTTGGGCTTGGTTCTGTCCCGTCTGTCATTCTGGGTTTTTCTTCCGAATTTACCTTTGCAAACCCCCCCTGCTCTCTCCATCACAACCAGAGCAAGAGTGATTATGAGAGAATCTGTCCGCTGTGAACACCTGATATTGTCAGAATCTTCCCTTAGACTCACAACTGCTTGCCCCTGAAAACTTTGTTACTTTCCGTTTACTGGTCTCCATTTTTTTGGTCCCTGGCTTTGATCCCCGTGCCATCTTGCACCAATGCCAGGAATCCAGTGGGCGAAGAATTTTTGGGTATTTCTTATTTGAATCTCCTGCGGCCATACTACTGTTCTACCACTCAGTGCACAAACTACCTCCATAATACCGTGGGGGTGATTGGTCTTGTTGATCTTCACCCCCCCTCTGGCTCTTGGTTCCTCAAAGTCAGTGGGGCCCGGATTTCTTCTCTTCCGCGGCTTTTTGAAAGGGGTCTAGAATTTACACAAGTCCGTTGTAAAAAAAGTAACGGAACAAGTGAAGCCGTACCCACTTGTCTCCGGGAATTCAGCATATTTGGCATCCCCAATTATCGTTAATCCCCGAGGAATCGTCCCTTTCCTTTGGGCCCTTCTCAAATTTCCCTTTATCCCGCTAGCCCTATGAGCATCCCCCTTTAGGTGCAAGTACTGTTGCAATAGAGCTTGCCCAAAGGGATACACTCAAACAGGTACCCCCCCTTGGAAAAACAAGTTCTTGGGTGTCTGAAATGCCCAAAAGCTCCACCTAGTTTTGCTTTTCAATTTGCAACATTATTTTCCCACCGTATTGCTTTCCATATTTCCCTCCTTTTGTTTGCACGATACTCCCCCCCCGCACCTTTGTTGCTGGTCATGGGAGGTTCCAAATTGTCTCCTTTCATGTCTCAGGGTCGTGTTTTCCTGGGCCGCCCTCTCGCGCCATTTTGTCTGCCTTGGTTTCATCTGCTGGGGGCGGGGTCTATGTGCCTCCTCATCCTGACGGCGGTTTGGCTGGCGAAATTGTGTTGTGTGTGCGGCAAAAAAAAGGATTCCCCCCTGAATTCCTGGCTTTCCCCAGGCCCCCAAACAGTTGTTTCCACTGTATGGATATGTAAGTCCTTGTTTATCTCCTTAAATACCCTTTTGATTACCTTCTTTTTTTTCCTTTTTGATGTTTTTTTTTTCCGTGTTGTGGCTTGTCCCCCTTTGCTTTTTGAAGCTACCATCGAACAAAGACCTCGGGAAACATGTGGTTTGTCACAATCATTTTAAAGCAGAACATATTGGGACCAATGGTTACCTTTTATCATCAGCTGTTCCAACAAATGAAACACTAGGTAAATAGATAAGCTAATTATTAGCAACATAATTTCAACTGGTTATTGGCTTGGCTGTCACATTTTTCTGTCTGTATGTATATAGCTTTATAATACCTTTTGTAGCCATATTTGCTGCATTACTTAAGGATAAAATCTCTGATAAGTTTCAAATGTTTAAAACTGAAGGCAATGCAGTACTGCAAGGAGAAAACTTGTGAATAGAGGTTTTACTTTTTTTATTTTTCAGTGACAAGCACAGCTTTCATCAAAGCTAGGCTATGAAAATCCTACCTAATCAGTTCCAGATAATGGAGTCTCAAGGTAAATATTCATTGGTAAAATACTGTAATGCAAAATCTTTAGTAATATACTTTAAATGTAAAAAGACATCTCTATCTTCCTATTATAGGAAACATTATTTAGTGAATAGCTATCTAATATATTACAGGCAAAGGCATTATTGACCTGCCACGCAATTCCAGCCCACAAGATAATTTGCTGATAATACCTGTCAATGGTAAGAAGCTACCATGCAGTATTATATATTTATAGTAATTTTTTGCATAATGAACAGAAATATTTTGAAATCGTGACTGAATTTCAGATATTTTGAGGAGTGGATTTGGTTGTCTCAATGAAGATTTTTCAACACATGTGAATGAGGAGGATTGCAGAGGTTAGTTTAATTTCTTTCTTGCCTATAATGATATGATGATTACCACATTTAGCAATGGGTGTAAAATAATGATTATTCAATATGTTTGTGGAAATTTCCATTTATTGGTGTGCACTATTGCACTTCTTAACCTTAGATTCTACCATACTCCAAAGCAAGGCATCTCTGGAGGTACCATCAAAACCAGATGCCTGTGATAATATTTGTAAGAATGTGGATTCTACCATTTTAAATTTTTTTTGTTTTATGCAAGTATGAAAAGTTATTGTTGATAGTATTAATTTTTTTAAATTATGAAAATATAATTGAAGGGATGCATCATGTTAGGATTTATGCTTTGCAGATTTTCAGATAAAAAATGGCAAATCTTATATTATTTTTTTTATTGATTTCTTTTTATGATTATACTCTACATTTTTTGTGGGATAATTTAAGAGTAAGGCATTTTAGTAGGGGATTGAGATATAAGGTGCTTAAAAGAAACCGATCATTTGAATTATATGCATTTTACTTAGGGCGTAACATAAATTAATAGTTATTCTTGATGAAAAATATGTTGCTATTTTTTATGAACCATTCACTGGATGTGAGGTGTTTAAAATGTGTGCTAGGGGTTATTAAAGTGACTTTGCTTTAAATCAGCCATATCCATTTTTAGGTGCCCCTGCCCTCTTCCCAAAAGCCTTTTAATTTCCATTTTTCCTTGAAAATTGTAGCTGATAAAAGGAGTAAAAAATATTTTCCGTACTCATGAACACATAATCTGATATTACAATATTTTACAGCAACATCTATGGAGACAGTGGCACCCACAAATGTCTTGACATGCAGTAACACCTTTATAAACATATATATATATATAATAATATATATATATATATATATATATATATATATATATATATATATCTACAACCACCCTATAGACTAATTAAGTCAAGATACAATATTATACAAATTATAACCAGCAATCATGAAAATTTTGAATGTAAGGAGCTCTTTTAGTATTTCCAGTTGCTCTTATTATTCAGTAGGAGATAAACAATAAGGCTTACTAAGCTTGCAAATAATCATATTTTTTACAGGTACATTGTACACAGTAATTACAAATTATAATCCTCTTTATTGTACATATTGAAAAAGTTTATTTATAATCTACATGTAAATATTTAATTTTCTAACTTAAGTTTCAGATCTTTCTTAAATCATATTTACTCATACTTCTTCATTTTTGTTTCAGAAACATTGAAAAGAAAAACTTTTAATCGTACTTTAAGGAGATATCGTGCAACAATTTATAGGCTCAGGAATCAGCTCAAAACAATGTCAACTAAAGTATGTTATACACCAAAACAGTTAATTGCAAATGCAGCTAGATTCTCAGACCCTAAAATTAGTGAGTTTTTTAACCCATTCCTGACGGGTGGCATGTACGCACATGCCATGGCATGGTGGGACTATCTGCTGGGTGCATGTATGTACATACCATGTTGTATGTATGGAGATGCTATGGGTAATTTTTTGTTACAATCACGGCAAATATTATTTTTCTGCCAGTGAAAGTCGTTTTTAACACTTTCTCATTTTTACTATGCAGAAAAAAATAAATAAATAAATAAAAAAATAAATAAAAAATAAAAATGCAACAAACCGACGATTTCAACTCCATGATGCCGCACACTGCTTATTTTATTCGGACTATAGACCGAATAATGATCAACTATGGAGTCTATATAACAACAAAAATACCCTTCAGTCTCGATTTATCAGGAAGTTTGGCAAGTAGAGACTGTAAAAAATAAAGAAAACTGAAAATACAACATATCTTTGTAGTATTACGAAGAAACGGCATGGGATGCTGTTATTTGGCATGAGTGGTCGCGCATGCTAGGGCGACGATATAAGCCCCCGACAGCGAGGCCCCGGTCTCTATGAATGCTACCCGTCAGTTATAGGTTAAACGTGGATATTCAGACATGCATGTAAATCTTGCTGCACAAGTTTAAAACCCAAAAAAGATTTTCATTGTTCTTTTGGGGGAAAAACAAAACAATA
>NC_051389.1:40179637-40206978 GCF_015228065.2 Penaeus monodon
AGATGTGATTTGTTACAATATATAAGAGGATTGCAGCAGATGGATTTGAAAATAAATATAACAAAAAGTATGTGTTTCACCAATAAAAGAATTCAAAACATAACCGAAATAAGTATAGATCACAAAAAATTAATATTCACAAACAACCACAAAATATTAGGGCAAGAATTTGATTTTTCCAAAGCTAAAATGGAAAACATATAGAAAAACTAAAACTAAAACTTCCAGACAAAAAAGAATAGACATAATGAAGAAACTGTTCACATTATCATGGGGAGCTAAAAGAAAAACAATGATAGAATTTTACAACATCTACATAAAACCAAAAATACTCTATGGCTCCACAATATATGGAACAGTAAAAAACAAAGTTTTAAAAAAGCTAGAATCAATACAAAATGAAGCAACAAGAATAGCCACAGGTTGTTTTAAGTCCACTCCAATAATAGCCTTACAAGCAATAAAACAGCAAGAATGTATCTAGATGGCAAAAATATTACAAAAACAAGAAACTATGCCAATAAAAAAGTTGATAACAGAATCAATTAAGGAATACAACCAGAATATTGACAAAGAAACTTTAGTTCATAGAGCAATGGAGACATGCATAGAACTAAAAATCACAATAAAAACCAACATTACCCCAAGCATATCTCAAATACCACCATGGTTTGATATTTACCAAAACACAGAGACTAAATTTATGCAAAGTCTATCAAAAATACACCTGAAGAAATAATTACAAACCATTTCAATATGATGGATAACACAACATACAAAAACCATAAAAAGATATTTACGGATGGCTCCAAAAAAGAAGTCAGTTCCACCTCAGCAGCAATTTACATTAAAGATAAAAACATCACTACAATTTGGAAATTACCAAAAGAAATAATGGAGGCAGAGCAGTTTGCCATAAAAGAAGGATTGATATACAATAAACAACATAAAAAAAAAACTCAGTGATATACACAGATTCAAAATCAGTACACTGCATTCAAGACACTAACCCCCCAAAACACAAAACATTATACTTGAAATACATTCAATAATCTGAAGTCTAACAGAAAACAAACAAAAAACAACAGTACAGTGGATACCAGCACACAAAAACACAAAAGGTAACGAAATAGCTGACCTTGCAGCAAAAACAGCACATAATATAAATGAAACTTTTAACATAACCAAAGATATATCAAATGTAATAAAATAAATTGTGGGAGTCGTTAGTAATGTTCATCGGTACATGTTTTCCCGGGCAGCGTGGCGGCCCGAGAGCTGGTCAACGGCAGTCGCCGTCTCCCACTGACCTCCATAAATGTCCTTTATTCCTCTTGGACCAGAATAAACCAAAAGAAACAGATCTCGCCCATACCTTCACCTCGATCCCTAACATGGCGCAGTGAGTAGGATGCCTCGCGAGGTGCCAGAAAGCAGTGGAGGAGCGCTACCCCGACGGTCAGCGCCCTTAGAAGTCATCACCGGCAGCAGCACGCCAGCGAGAGTCAGCGGTGGTAGCCAAGCGCCACCCACCTACCCATTATGTTGGACACCACAGAGACCGCAGTCAGCAGAACACACCGCGACGCCTCCACCGGGGTTATGGACCGGGCAACAGTCACCTCGTCCACCAGCCCCCCCCCCCCGTCAGGACCAGGATCAGCAACCTCAGGCATGTCCCCAGCAGCGTTCGAGGCATGGGCTGTCAGCGTGGAGGATTACGGCTTCATCTGTGGATGGGCCCCACCCCTCGCCGCTTCTTATGTGAGACTTTTTTGCAGCAGTGATATCCAGCAGCGTATCGACAGGCAAGATTTCAAGAAGCTCTCAACACTAGCAGCAGTGGGCATAGTGAGAAATGTAGTGATTGGCCCACGGTGCGAAGTGGGAGCATGGGCAGATTTTTAACGTATACCCAGTCAGCAGGGGGTTAGTGTTGCCGCATATGTATCTAAGTGTCGTGTCATGGCTGGAGAGTGCAGTTTCCAGTGCCCTGAATGCAATAGGTCATTGACTGAGTATATGTTATGCAGAAAAGTAATCATGGGGCTCAGCGACTGCAACATGAAAGCAGAACTGTTAAGGTGCTTCCCCCCCCCCTTAAGTCCACAAACGACGTAGTTAGCCAGTGCGAAATAGTTGAGGCGGCAGAAAAGGCAGCGGGACGGCGTGCACCGAGCAGCGTGGCCGCTATGGAGGACGCACGAGCAGCCACACTGGAGTAGAGAGCAGCAGACGGCGCTGCCGAAACTGTAGAGACAGCACTTGTGGTAGTAACAACCAGTACCGTGCTCGTGACGCTGCGTGTCGCAGCTGTGGACGGAAAGGGCACTTCTGGCGCTTGTGTCTCTCACTTACCCCGAGAGGCAACCATCAACCATCCAATGCTGTGATTATAGAAGCGTGGAGGCCTCTGCACACCTGTCTGTGCACATCGTCTGCCCCCCCTCCCAGGCGGCGTGTCACACAACCGCCGTGGCAGACACGGGAGCTCAAGTGAGTATTGCAGGGTGCCCCCTCCTGAAGGACCTGAGGGTCCCCCTACACTAGCTCCAGCCCTCGCCCAAGATAATCACCCATGTCGCTGGAGGAAGTGTGAAGCTCCTGGGGAGCCTACGGTGCCAGGTAACAGTGGGGACGAACACTACCCTAGAGTGCGTGTACATCACAGAGGGAGTGCAACATCTCTACCTGTCATTAGGAGCCTGCAAAGCCCTGCAACTTGTGCCACAAACCTTCCCACGTCCTGTGCTGACCTGGGCAGTACAGGTCAGCACAGCAGAGGCCTTTGAAATACCACAGATTCCTAACTGCCCAGCCACGGCCCCCTATGAGTTGGTTGAGGAGAACGTGGAGCGGCTCGAGAGATGGCTGTTGGAACATTATGGACGCACGGTGTTTGCAGTAGAGAGCTCACCCTTACCAAAGTTGAGCGGCCCTGCGCACCATATCCACCTACGGCCTGATGCATGCCCACATGCAGTACATGTGCCAGCTGCCGTGCCACATCACTTCTACAATGAGGTGCGGCGACAGATCGATGCTGACATCAGCAGGGACATAATCGAAGAAGTGCCTGCTGGCGAACCAACCAAGTGGTGTGCGCGCATGGTGGTAGTGCCCAAGAAGGACGGGAAGCCACGCAGGACAGTGGATTTTCAGAAGCTCAATCACGCGTGCCTCCGTTAAACCCACCGCAGCAGACTTCCATTTGACCTTATCACAGGTGTGCCAAAGCACACATACAAAACAGTTGTAGATGCCTTCTCCGGGTACCACCAGATTGCCCCCGATGAAGAGAGCTCCAAGCTAACAACATTTATTACTCCTTGGGGACGGTTCTGCTACCACAGGACCCCCATAGGGCACTGTGTAGCACAAGATGCCTTCACTGAGCGTTTGGATGATATCATAGCTGACATTCCCAGGAAACTGAAGTGCATCGATGACACTCTATTGTACGATTCCAGCATGGCAGAGACCTTCTGGCACACATACAACCTTTTAGAGAAGTGCGTAAACAATGGAGTGACACTGAGGCCTCATAAGTTCAGCTTCTGCAAGCGAAGCGTCACATTTGCAGGGTACTTACTGGGTCGGGAGGAATACCAACCGAGTAACGACCTCGTCAACAGCATCGCAGACTTCGCTATGCCATCCCGCCCATCCTTGACTGACATAAGGTCATGGTTCTGCCTTGTGAATCAAGTAGCCCCCTTCCTGGCGGTAGCACCAATGATGGAGTCCTTTAGGGAACTTCGGAAGAAACCTGCGGGAAAGGGCGTGTACTGGGACGACACCCTTGATAACATCTTTAGATCCACAAAAGAAGCTATCAAGCTCCTGGTGGCGGAAGGCCTCAGGTACTACGACACCTCACGCCCCACGGCTGTGCTCACGGACTACAGCCGACAAGGGGTCGGGTTCCTCATCATGCAACAGTATTGCCAGTGTCACGTGAAGCCCTCATGTGCTGCGCGGGCGGATGTAAACTAGCACTTTGCGGCAGCCGCCACCTCACATCAGCGAGAAAAACTACAGTACCTGAGAGGGGGAGGCACTCGCAATTGCTTGGTGCCTCAAGAAAGCTTGCCTATTCCTCCTAGGCTGCATGGATTTAACCTTCGTCACCGACCACAAGGCCCTCACCAAGATCTTCGGCGACAGAGAACTTAAAGACATTAATAACCCCCGACTCCTTAACCTGAAGGAGAGGACATTAATGTATAACTTTCGTGTCAAGTATGTCAAGGGGAAGATCAACTGCGCTGCTGGCAAGCATAGCAGCAGAGGCTGTAGAGGACGACATAGGACATGTGGTGGACTTGCGGCAAGAGCAGGAGGAAGCCCTTAAGGATGAGGACTATCAACTACTGCATGAGTGCGTGATCAACGATGGTTGGGCAGAAAGGAAAGACTTGGAGAAGGCTGCATTACGACCTTAGTTCAAGATGTGAAACAACCTCTCATGCCAGGAGGACCTTGTTCTGTACACCAGTGATGAGAGGTTCCCACGTTTGGTCATCCCAGCCTCCCTCAGGCGCATCATACTCAACAACCTCCACACTGGCCATCAGGGCAGAGATTCAATGCTCCGCAGGGCCAGGCAGTCCATATACTGGCCCGGAATTGATGCAGAAGTTGAACAAAAGCGTCGCCAGTGCCAGATTTGCGAGGTGCATGCTCCTTCTCAACCCACAGGACTCATATCCACGCCTCCACCTCAGTATCGATTTCAGCAAGTGGCGGCAGATCTATTCCATCTAGACAGCAACTCGTACATTGCCTACGCAGACAGGCTGACAGGCTGGTTGGAGGTGGAACACATTTCAGGAGAGGCCACCAGCTCCCACCTCATCAGTGCTTTTGTCAATTTCAGGACACTAGGCTTCCCCGAGGAGCTGTCATGCGACGGAGGCACTAACCTCACCAGTCATGAGTCCAGAAGCTTCTTCAGCAGCTGGTGCGTCAAGCTAAGGATCTCCTCAGCACACTACGCCCAGTCTAACGGGCGCGCAGAGGCGGCAGTCAAGTCGGCTGCTAAGGCTGCTAAGAGGTAACATTTCCCGCGGAGGACACCGACGACATCACCAGGGCGCTTAACCAATACCTAAACACACCCCTTCAAGGATCGGACACGTCCCCATCGCAGCTGCTGTTAGGCAGGCAACTACGGTGAGCAATGGGGATTGATGCTACATGAAAGGGAACATGCCATGAATCTCTCTGCAGCAAACTCATCGCTTCGTCATGACTAGACAGCCCATAACCTTGCCCCTCTCAAACCGGGACAGCAGACACGGATTAGAACCCTGTCACTGGGCGGTGGGATCGGTCGGGAACAGTGGTGGAGCTGACTGCGCCACGACAATACTTGCTGAGGTTGGACGGCAGCGGCAGAGCCACGATCAGAAACAGACGTCACCTTCGCCTTCGAGGTAGCGAGCCCCAGACAGGTGCTCCACATGAGCTACAAAGCACCTGTGAAGCCACCCCTCAACCCCCAGACCCCGGCGTACCAGGCAACCTCCAAGACACCTGAATGACTATTATATGAATTCCCCCATTTAGTGTATTATTGCGGATACGCAAAAGTTCCATTTAATTTGTGTTCATTTCACAGTTATTTTAATTATGTTTGTTTCATTACACTTAGGATGCACATGTAATTGGGGGAGGAGTGTGGGAGTCGTTAGTAATGTGTATCGGTACATGTTTTCCCGGGCAGCGTGGCGGCCCGAGAGCTGGCCAACGGCAGTCGCCCTCCATGGATGTCCTTTATTCCTCTTGGACCAGAATAAACCAAAAGAAACAGATCTCGCCCATACCTTCACCTCGATCCCTAACAGAAATTAAGAATAAAAGTCAAAAGAATTGGGAAGAATATTTAAATAATGCCCTAAACACAAAAAAATTAGTATTTACAAAACACCAGTCCTCAACCATGGATAAGATCCAAAAAATAGAAAATTAGACACATGTATTACAAGAATAAGAACAAAACACACAAGATTAAAATACCATCTACACTGAATAAAAATTGAAACTAATCCTTTTTACAGATGATGTAATAATCAAGAAGAAACAGTAGAACATCTATTTCTTCATTGCCCAAGATTTTATTCAAACAGAGTGTTACTACTGGAAGCATTAAACAAAATAAAAATCACCAATCCAAATGTAAAACAACTGATTACAGGAGAAGATCTACCAGAAGGTCAGAAGTATTATATAGTAAGACATACCAAAATAGTGCTACAAAAAACAAAAATCATAGATATGATATAAAAAGAAAGAAGAAAAGGTTTCAGGGGATATAGACAAAAAGTGTCTAAAATCCTATAAAAGAAGAAAGAAGAAGTAATTGGTTCACCAATAATACGAAGCAACTGTTATAAAACCTTTAGTGTTGAAAAGGTTCAACCTGAAATATAGAAAATCACATGCGTAGGAACTGGAAAAAGAAGAAGAAAAAATGAACTTGTATATACATAGTCAGATAAGTATCCATTAACAGTTTATACATCGAAAAACATAGCCTAATAAAATCCTTAATATCAATTAAATGTTCAAGAAAAGTAATAATACAATCAGTACTTGATAATATTAAAATAAAGAAAATTTATAACTGCCACATCATGATTCCAAAGAATCACTATATTTTATAATATGAAAATAATCAAGAACTTTAACTTACATAATGCCATCTTCACATGATTACTGGTGACATGCTGAGATTCCAAATCATGAAAGAGTTAAGTCCAACACAACTGAAATAATCATTATTCAACTTTTAAATCCCAAATATACAATTACATTCCCAACAAATGCCAACAATGCAACATAAGAAAATACTTCCCATGACACCTTCATCTCTGCTGGATAAATTTGTCATAATCCATATATACTAAGACACTCAAATTAGCAAAACTTGCTTCTAAACAATGAACAAAGACCATACCTTCCATAAATATGATTCTCCACACGTCAATTTCATATATTATCACAATTTCTTATAAAAAATTATTCGAGACAACACATTTAAACACTCCTTCTCTTTATAGGGTTTCAGACTATAATATTGTCTGTATCCCCAAGATCCTTTCTTCTGATTTTCTTTGTAGCTTATATGTAGTCAATTATATTTGTTCACTGTAGAAATATATTCATGTAGTTGATGGTAGATCTGAGCCTGTAATTAGAAGATTTAAATTAGGATTATTGATTTTTACTTTGCTTTGGGCATCTTAGATGTTCTGTTTCTTCTTGTCTGCACCATCTGCATGTAGGGTCATTTTCGAGTTTTAGTCTATGCAAGTGTTTTTTCAGTCTTGTATATTTTGTTAAAATTCTTGTTGGACATACATCTAACTTTGTTTTTTTTTTTATCTTGTCTATGGTTGTGGTTGGTTGTTTCTTATTAGGTAGTCTTTTGTGTTTAGGATTTTATTAAGATCACTTTCTCAATTCTTCTGACTGTTTGTTTTATTTATTATTATTATTTTATTTTTATGATATTTCTAGTGTCATGGGGTGTGTTTATGGGATTCATTGTGCTGCAATTTCATTACCTTTTATGCCTTTATGTGCTGAGATCCAGTGTAATATTATTTTGTGATTCTGAGTTGTTAGTGTTTTTATTATAGTGTTTGTATTTTGTATATCAAATGTTTATTTGTTTTTGGTTTGTGATAGGAGTAGAGCTGATTTTGAATCTGAAAATCACTGCTTCTTTTATTTTGGTGTTATGCATACATGTTAAGCCTTGTTTGATAGCATAAAGTTCAGCTTCCAAAATTTCTGTCACTTATGGATCCATAGTGTGGTAAGATTGTAATCTCTTATATAAATTGCTGCTGATGTTGAGTCATGTAAAAATTATTTTGTATTAATTGATGTAGCATATTTTTTTGTAATGCCGTCCATAAAATTTGTTTCTATGTATTTTGATATATCATACCAAGGTGGTAATGGACTGATATTTGGTGTAATATTTATATTTATGTTTATCTTTAGTTCTTTAATTGTTTCCAGTGCTCTATGAATAAAAACAAATTCTATCTTTATTGAGTTTGTATTCCAATATTTCTTTAGTTGTCAATATTTTTTTATTGGCATGTCATTTTGTTTGTTCAGTGTCTTAAATAATTAGATGCATTGTTTCTTTTATTTTTTTTATTGATGCTATGTTTGTTAATGCTTGTAATATAATGATTGGTGTTGATCTGAAACATCTTGTAGCTATTCGCATTGCTTCATTTTGTAATGTTTGCAGTTTTTTTATATCTCACCACTATCACTTACCCCATAAATTGTTAATCCGTATTCTATTTGGGGTTTTATGTAGATATTATAAAATGTTCTCATTGTTTCTTTATTTACACCCCAACTTGTTGTTGACAATTTCTTCATTATATTTATTCTGTTTAAGACTTTTATTTTGAAATTCTCTATGTTTTTTTCCAGGTGAGTTTTGGAGCAATAAATATCAGGCCTAGTATACAAGTATTTGTGGGAAATATTAGTTCTCTATTGTCTATTTCTATTTTTGGTATTTGTCTGATCTTTTTATTTGTGAAACACATGATTTTACTTTCTGATAAATTAATTTTTAAATTCTATCTATCAGTGTAGTGGATAATTTAGTTAGTTTGGTAGCGTGTTATCCAACTATAGGTAATGTACATGTGGGTTTGGCGTATTTTGAGGATGACTCTCGGGTGATTTGAAAGTGATCCCTAGTCACAATAAAAAAGAACAATAAAATAACACCACTGGCTGGCTAAAAAGGCAACATAAAAAGAGCATCCATAATATACATTTATTACACAGAAATCTTTCGAACATAACCAAGACACAAGACAACACACCATACACCTACTTGGAACAGAGGCAACCCACCACAGCACGAGAAGCTCCAGTCAGCCAGCTAAAAATCCAAACGGTCTGTCACCAAAGCCTCTCCCCCTCTGACCGACCTGGCTTGACCCTTTATACTGGGGCTTCCCGCGCTTGGTGAGGTTTTACCCATAATGCAATTCATTCTATTTATTAATTAGTGTATTATGGGGTTAAAACAAGTTTAAATATACGTAAAATAAAAAAATAATAAAACGATACAAAAATGGGCACATAAAATAATTAAAAGACAGGAAAGTACCAAAAAGTGAACGAAAGGGATCCGTGAGGGAAAACGGGAAAACACAAAGAAAAACGAGAGAAACAAAACTAAAGGTGAATTAGTCGAAGACAAAAGGCAAGAATAAGGCAAGGTAAGTATAGAATATAAGGTAAGTAGTGTATAAGTAGTGTTACGTGCAGTAGAAATGGTGTAGATGTATAAGTAGATCACGGACCAATGGGAAAGGTAAGTCAGAGGATATAAAAAAACACAGATTCACTCTTATTAAAAAAAACATAAAAACAGCAAAGCCACGTCATCTTGCAGGGCGAAGGAGTCCGTAGAGTTCCTATATAGATTCGTAGCGTCAGGGGAACAGGCGGCCCGGAAGCCTGTGGGGTGACCCGCCTGATGCCAGGGGAAATTCACTACAATCAGTCCTTTTTAAATCCTATCTTTAATTTATTGGTTGCTTCTTCGAAGTCTCTACTTAATAAGTGTGACATCAAATGCATAGATTATTTTGTGGACATCTTCTGTTACCTCTAAATCTGACATTAGTATATTGAAAAGGGTTGGGCTTAATGGGGATCCTTGTGGTACTCCCCTTATGTTCTTTTCTTTTTCTGTTTTGCAGTCTCCTGTCTTTCAGAAAATTGTTTATAAATTTTAATGGTAAGCCTGTAATTCCCATTTTTGCCGCTTTGATTAATATTGCTTCCTGGTTAGCTGAATCAAAGGCTTTTTCAAAGTCAATACATGCTATTAAGGCATACCTTTTTTTTTTTTTATGTGTAAGTCTATTATTTGCAAAGCATCAATTGTGGGTTGATTAGGTCTGAAACCTATTTGATCTGTGTTTAATTTACTGTTTTTCTAACCACCAAACAATTCTTCTATTTATTATATTTTCAAAGATTTTTCCTTAGCATGATGTTCTACTTTTAAATCGATAGGATTCTGTGTCTTGGGTTTTTATCTATCTGACTTTAGTATTGGACTGACTAAAGCATTTTTTTTCTGGATATTATCCTTTAGACCAGTAATCATTTATGATTTTTTATATATTTTGGGTTAATTTTCTTTTTTAACCAGGTCTCACAAAGTCCTATCAAATCTAGTTGCTCTTTATATGCCAAGTATTCTAAATCTGTTTTGTTTTTCAGTGCTGACCTATCTAATATTGCAGAGAATTATTTTACTCATTTAAATATTTCATTATTTCTTTGATAATTGGTGTTACTTCATTTATTGTTTCTGTAATATATATATATATTTTTTTTTTTTTTTTTTTTTTTTTTTTGATTATTATATCTGATATTGCACTAACTATAATCTTTATTGTTTTCATCCACGAAAAATCTTTGTCTTTTTTCAGTTGAGTATCTTTTTGTGTTTTGTAGTTCCTTGTTGGAGTTCCATCTCTTAGTGGTGTGGGTAAGGACCACGTTATTGGAGAATCCTGAATTCTTTTCGTGAGGCTTTTGTGTTGATTTTGCTGTGTTTAAATCACTTTCTGTGAGTTTTCTCCTGGTATGTTTGCCTCGTCTCTTTGGCTTTTGTGTGTTTTATAGTATTTGGGGTTCGTTGGGGTTCTTTACCCTGATGTTATATTCTGGGATTCTGTTGTTGTGTGTTCTGTTGTTTGTATATTTTCATGTTCTGTTGTTTGTATGTTTACATGTTCTGTTTGTATGTTTATGTGCTCTGTTGTTTATATGTTTGTGTATTTCTTTAATTGTTGGGTGTTTGTGTGATTTGTGTTTTGACTGTTTGTTGAGTTTTGTGCAAGGGCTCTAAGAGTTGACGTTTTTTCTTTCTGAAGAGGCTTTAACTCTTGAAACTTTTTTTCAAAGTTCGAAATTTTTTGTGTTTATGTTCTTGGCCTCTCTGTGTATTTTACATGAGTTTGCATTGGGTGGATGATCACCATGACAAGAAAACAGTAGGATTTGTTGGGGTAGTCTTTAAAATTATGATTGAACTGACTGCATTTACTGCTTCTTTGTTTGTTTTTACAGGTCATGATTCCATGTCCATACCTCAGACACCTGAAACATTTTGGAGAAAGTATTTTGATGAACTGAGTATGATGACCTATTGCTATCTTCTCCGGATAGCAATAGACTATAGAAAATATATATTTTCTTTACATTAATCATCCTCGAGTACACTTAGATTATAGAAAATATATATTTCTCACAAATAACTAATATAATAATGCCTTTAATACATTGTACTTATTGAAATAGCAATTTCAATACAATAATCATTAATACACAAAATTTAAATAAATGAAATGAGTAAAGTGGTTGATCGTGTATGTAAGCATCAGGGTACATTGATAATGAGTTAGAGGGCAAAAACGGTATGGTAACCATGAGCTGAGGTGTGACGTCCGCCCGGAGTTTCAGCTGCACCAACTGACAGTTTTATTACATGAGCACTGCTTACATCTGCAAGCCTAGGGTGCGTTCAATCAACCTAGAAGTTGTTGAACAGTATTGCTAGCATAGCAGCTTCGTCCACCCGGCGAGCTTAACAAATGGAGTTTTCTGGGGTGAGTTCCGCAAACTTCATAACGCTCGCGCAGCCGCCGAACCGGAGGGCTACTTTCGCTCGGTCTGGTTCCCGGGTGAACAAGACTATGGCCAAGGCTGTTTAATAGGTGTCTCTGACTTTCTGTCTCTCTTCATCATCATAAGGGGGTATATGCATGTCTGCGCTTTGCCGCGCGCAGCCTTTGGCTCCACTTCCTGGGGTTCCTCTGAGCAAGCCTTCATGCAGCTTTCCTTTCCACATCCAGCATATCTTGGCAGATCTGATCGACTAGCTTCAGCCAAGAGTTCCGTGGTCTTCCCCTTGGTCAGGAAAACGAGCCACATGCCCACAGAGCTGAAGTTGGTGCTCTCATATCAGATTGGTAATAGGTCTTGAATCAGTCTCATGGAGTATCCTCTGATTGGACACATTGTCCCTCCAAGTATACCCCATGATTCTGTGAAGACAAGTCGTACCTACAGATCACTGTTCAGTGTTCAGGTCACACACCCGTAGAGTAAAACTGGGATCACCAGCGCTCTGAAGAGCCTGATGTTAGTCCTAGTCAGATACCAACAATGCCAAATACTTCTACTGAGTGAGTCCATACACCATAGGCCAGACCGACTCGTCGAGTGACTTCTCGTTCAGAACCTCCGTCGCTCTGCACTACACTACCAAGATAAGTGAAGCTATCCAAGATCTCAATGTTCTCACCGCAGACTTGCACAGAACATCGGCATCCAACAAGTCCCCAAATTTCTGAACTATGGTCTTGATCCAGTTGACCGAGAGTCCCAACGACTTTGCCTCCTCATGCAGCGTCTCGAGAGCTATTTCCAGGACCTCCAATGTCTCCGCTTGGATCACTGCATCATCGGCAAGGTCCATCTCTCTTTAGAAGATGTAAAACACACACACACATATATATACACACACATACACATAACATACATACATGTATACATGTACTTTATAAATATGCATGTGTACATTTATTTAACCATTTATATATATATACACAAACACACTTATATATGCATATATATATATATCATCATCATCAAGAGGTTAACGCCGACGGGGGCGCATGGCCGCATCCACCCTTCGCTTCCAGCCAAGAGGATCCCTCGAGGCGAGTCTCCAGGCAGGCCCACGACCCATCTCTAATTTCTCGCAACAGGTCTCGTCAAGCTGCCCAAACCATGACCTCCTGGGTCGTCCCATAGGCCTCCTCCACCCAGAGTTGTCTCGCAAAGAGACAACCTGATGAGCAGGGTCATCCACAGGGAAAACGAGCTAGGTGGCCATATAGCCTGAGTTGGCGATCCCGGATTATGCAACAGGTCCCATGCCAGTCTCACGGTGTAACCGCCGGTTAGACACATGGTCCTGCCAACTGTACCCCATGATCCGTTGAAGGAACTTGTTACAAAAGGCATCAAGACAAGACTCCAGGACACTGGATAGCATCCAGATTTCGCTTCCATAGAGCAAAACTGGCATTATCAAGGCCTTGAAGATACGCAGCTTGGTCCTTCTAGTACGACACCTAATCTTTGCGAGTTCATGCTCCTGTTGCCAGACCAACGTCTATGATTCTTATTCTGTCCTTGTCAAGATGGATCGTGACGGTTTCCCAACAGGCACCAAAGTCTGATCTGTCTTGTCAGAAGACATCTCCATTGCTAATGCATCAAGAGTCGCCACCAGTGACTCCAAGGATTCAGATAGAATAGCAACATCATCGGCAAAGTCAAGGTCTGAGAGTAGGTGGTTGCAGATCCGTTTCAGAAGAATGTGGGCGAGATCCCCACTCCCCTTCCAGAGAGGGATGACTACGCCCCTCAGCAGGTCAGGGGGAATGGTAATAGACTGCCAGATGGCAGTCAGGACTGTATGCAGGCCCCAAGCCATAGGTTCACCCCCAGCCTTTAGCAGTTTCCCACTCTTCAGCTTGGAAATCGCCATCCTAACCTCCATTAGCTAAGGGTCTACCTGGTACAACAGCTCAAAATATGCAGCCCATTGTTCATGAACCCCAGCATGATCTGAGATGATCCGTCCATCCGCTGATTGGACTGCAGACTTCTGTGAGGAGGGCTTAGAGTTCAGCTTTCTCAGGGTTTAGTAGGCAGGGTGAAGGTCGTTTACCAAGAAATGGCCTTCAACTTCCTCAGTAAGTTTCCTGATGAACTGTTCCTTGTCCCTTCTCAGCAGTGTCCAAGCCCTAAGCACCATGGAGTGATGTGAGACTTGATTACCATTCAGCTGAGCCAAGCAACACACTTCAGTGGCCTCCAATGTCTCCAGGGAGATGGAATTCTGCCTTGCCCTCGGGCATACGCTTATGGACTCCTGGGCTGCTTCGAGTGTTACGCGCTTGAAGAGCTCCCACAGAGCAACTGCGTCCGTCAGGTTGTCAAGTTCTGTGAATCGGTCAGAGACTGTCATGGTGAACCCACGGGCACACTCCACCTCCAGTAGTCTCACCAAGTGAAACTACCTTAGGGTGGCCACTGGAGGGACGGGGAGTTTTGAAGTGGACCTGCAGGGTAGCCACAACCAGCCTACGGTCAGTGCCACAGAACTCGGCACTCCATTAAACCCTCCATCACGTGCTAACAAGAATGTGATCTATCTCCTTGGCCACTGTACCCGTATCGCTGTACCATGTCCAGTGATGCCAGTTGGAGCGCTGGTACCAGGAGCCAGAGATCCTCATTCACTGGGACCTAGCAAAGTCCTGGAGAAGAAGGATATTCTCGCTGCTGGGATCAGCTCCTGAGCCATGGGGGCCGACATACATCTCATAGCCAGTTCGTTCACAGCTGGATACCACATTGAAGTCGCCCAGGACAATGCGAAATATCTCGCCGGGGGCAATTGTCTGCCACAGATGCGAGTTTGGCGTAGAACGCCTCTTTCACATCAAGTTTGCAAACATCAGTAGGAGTATACAGCAATAAGAGATATGAAGCCAAAAGCATGCTTCAGTCTCAATGCCATAATATGCTCATGAACCGGTATCACCTCAGCTACTGAGGGCTAAAGTCGGCTGGAGATGGCTATGGCTACACACTGGAGATGGTGACCATCGCTGCGGCCCGACCAGTAGTAGGTGTACCCACCCATACTGATTGTGCTGTTACCAGGTCTTCTCGCCTCTGATAGGTCAGCCACCTCAACTCCCAGTCGCTTTAATTCCCGCGATAGTAGAGGTAGCCGCTAAATCCTACCGCAAGGATGTTCCAAGCGCCTACCCGGAAAGCTCGCCTGAGGTTAAGCCTCGGGTGGTCACTCTGGGTGCACGCCACCTCTGCCGCCCCTGCCTCAAATAAAGGGGGTCGGCGGGCTGTGGGGCTGCCCATCCGCCTGTGGACGAGTAACTCTCGTTCCAATCCTGCACCCCGACATTTGCCCTCCCAGCGAGACCCACAGCCAGCCTTGCTTGCTGGGTGGGAGGGACAACAGCCCTCCCCCCAGCATATCCATTTACTTGCTGCGTTGCCGGAGGGTCTTCTGGGGGAGGAGGACTGGCAAAGCCCACCTCCCCTGAGTCGCCCCATTACCCCAGGGTGGCTAGGGGGCAGGAGTTGGTACGGATCCAGAGCGTGTCCACATGCCGGTGGGCCATAGCTCTGTACCCCTGGGGCCTCCTGCTACTCCGAGATCCCCCACAGTTTAGCCTGGGACCACAAGGTGCCCAGTTACCCATGGGTGGCCATGTAGAGGCACTGCAGAATTCTTGATGATGGAGAGGCTGTTACCTGGCAGGGGAGACTTATGCAAAAGCTGCTCCCTTTGGCTACCACACCATCGCTTCTCATCACCTTGCTACCTACTTACATGCACACATACATACATGCATACAAAACACAAACACATGTATATATATATATACGCACACACATATATTGTAAAAAAGTGTTTTTAACAACACAGAAGAATACTTTATGAATGTTTAATGAATGTTAATTGATTGAAAACGTATATGTTTATAATAAAACAATGATATATTTCAGTGTTTACGCAAGCACCAATAGAAAGCATGTAAAATGGATTAATATTTTTTTTTTTTCTGCATTTTTAGAACCTGAACAAACGCTTTTTGATGTTGTTAATTTCATGATAGTGTTCTGAGTGCAATACGCAAACAGATAGTTGGGATAGCATGACTAAATATGTTCCATAAAATGGTGTTTTCATCAACAATTTTATTTTAATGCTACGGCCAGAGCTATAACGGTGTAATTTAGCCAAAATAAAAGAAAAGGAGAAAAAATATATACATATATATATATATATATATGTGTATGTGTGTATATATATATATGTGTATATATATGTATGTGTATATATATATATACACACACACACACAAAGTGTAATTAAGGCAAAGAAATTACGCCCCTACACACACACACGCACATACACACGCACGCACACATACGCATGCACACACACGCACGCACGCACACACACACACACGCACACACACACACACACCACACACACACACACACACACACGCACGCACGCACACACGTGTGTATGTATATATATATATATATTGTAGTGGTTTGTGGGCAGCTGCTCTGCCACTCACCCTTGCTACAGGAGCTGACGAATATTCCTCAGTCGCAAATTATAGGGCATGAATATGGGCATGAGGGGAAAGCCGGGCAAAATTAACCTCCAAGTTCTGCAGGAGTAAGGAGAGACCAGGATCCGTCTTCGACTGCTTTATTGTCTGTTATACGGTGTACAGAATCACGGCCGAGTTCAATATAATCCAAACAGGGTTTACAACACAGTAAACATATAAAAAAAAAGCACCAAAATTATAAAATACAATAATCTCCCTCAGCCCACACTCACACCCTTTCACGACCGAGGTTACACGCCAACTGCCTGCCGGTGGTGACTTCACCACCCACTCGGCGAAGGGGTTGCCACTTATCTCAGTCGTGAAAGGGGTTGGGTGTGGACCACGAGTTCTCTCTAACCCAAGACTCAAGGCACGTTCTCCTGGAGGTGGGGCGTTTAATAAAAGACGCAAGGGCGTACCGTTGGGCGTTAGTAAGCTCATTTAAAAAAAGGAAGCGACCACCAAGTGGCAACATGGCCATCACCCGTTTGCATACGTGAATCCGGGTGCGTTCTTGTATCTGAGAATACGTCACACTACAACCCCTCCCCCGGAACGAAAAACGCCACACATCCGGGAGTGCCAGTACCCGATAGCACCATATAGAAATATATAAAAATAGCACAAATCAAAACATGTAAAAATCCAAAAAGTATTTAAAACACAAAAGATAGTAAGAATATCACAAATGTAGAAATATCACAATATAATGCTCAGGAACTCTAAAAACACTAAAGTCTGATCTGATTGTCCAGATTGTCCAGGTTCGGGATGCAATTTCCAAGACCCCCACTACCACAAATGTTTTCGACACTGCACATGCACTACACTTGGTTAGCTTCCTCAAGGTAGTCTACTTCGGTCGCTGGGGTGTAAGGGCGTATCAGGTTAGCATGGACCCTGACAGCGCGATGGGGTTGTTGCAGATCCAAAACATCATAACTAATGAGACCCAACCGCTTCTGTACGCGGCAGGGACCAAGCCACCGATCACCCAAGGGTCCATGGTTCCCTAGAACCTTACGCAGGACTAGCGTGCCCTCCTCGTATGGTTCTGAGGTGCATGCAGCACGGTCATACTGGGCCTTGTTGGTCTCGTGCATCTTACAGCTCACCTCGACAGCTAACTGGCGGGCGTCTGCAAGGCGACCCAGTATCAGGTCCGGGTCCACAGTCTAGCGATTTGTCAGGCCCTTCCCAAAGAGCGCCATACGACCCATCAATAAGTACAATGGCTGATCCCCCACGGTACGGTGGATGGCCGAGTTCAGGGCAAGGCGTACAGCAGGTAGATGAGTGGGCTACTGAGCCAGTGCCGACAGCGCGACCTTCACTGTCCGATTTGTGCGCTCCACCACCCCATTGGACTGGGGGTGATAGGCCACTGTAAAAGAGTGTTTTACTTGCAGGGCCTCCAGAAGTGAGCGCCACTCGTCAGAGGAGAATTCCAAGCCATTGTCAGTGTGATGGTCAGGCAGCCCAAACAAAGTCACATAGTGGTCTACAAAAGCCTGCAGTACTCTGCTGGCTCTTTTGTCACGCAGAAGGACCAACTGTATGAACCGCGTGTGGTGGTCCATGATAGAAAGCACATATCGGAACCCTGTTGCTGACCCCCGCAGGTCCATAAGGTCAGCTGACTCTCACCAGTGGAGCCTCTGGCAGTGGATGCCCTTCCATTGGCCTGCGTCCTGCAACACCCTTGCGCTGCTGGCATACATGGCAACTAGCCATGTACTCCCTCACCCTGCGATGCATATTGGGGAAGTACCAGGCGCCCTGCAGATTCTGGAAAGTACGATGGATCCCGGGATGGGTAGCAGTTGAAGGGCAGTGGGCATGTCGCAGAGCCTGTGGCTGGAGGTGGTTGGGTACATAAACCTGCCTCACAACCCGGTCAGGAAACGTCCGCAGGTAGTACAGTACACCCTCCTCCACCTCAAAGCTGGAGAGTGCAACAGGCGGTATCTCCCCAGGTACAGCCCGGTGTCCTTCCAGCCAACCCAGTAGGTTCTCACACGTGGGGTCTTGTAGCTGGTGCTCCCTCATCTGCACGGCTGTCATCCTAGTGAGGTCTGGCTCATCAGCAGCATCATCACGGGTCTCCTGGGCCTGTTCTAATGGGCAAGACAGAGGTACATCACCTGCAGGTCGTGAGAGGAGATCTAGCACATGGTTGCCCCTGTCTTGTACTTCAACAAGAAGTCGTAGCCTCCAAGCTCATATGCATACCGGCTCAGGCGGGTGCTCTTTGTGTGCCTGAAAAATACCTGGAGGCTGGTGATCTGTCCAGACTTCAAACCGTCGACCGTAGACATATGGGTCAAAGGCTCGGACAGCTTCTACCACGGCCAGCGCCTCCAGATCAATAACAGCATAGCGGGTCTCGGCGTCTTTCAGGGTGCGGGACCAGTAGGCGACAGCATGTGGCACACCCGCTGAGTCGTGCTGAAGAAGAATGCCACCTAAAGCCTGTGTGCTGGCATCGCAGTGCACCTCAAAGGGCTTGTTAAAGTTTGGTAGACACAACACTGGGTTCTTGACAAGGGTGTCCTTCAAAGCAGTGAAGGCCTGCTGAGCAGCATCTCCCCATTCAAACTTCACCCCCTTTTTGGTGAGGGCTGTCAGGGGCTTAGCCACTGCTGCAAACCTCTGAATATGGCGGCGAAAGAAACCACAGGCACCCAGGAAGCAGCGAACATCCTGCACAGTGCGAGGCCACTTCATGTCAGCAATGGCAGCAGTCTTCTCTGGGTTGGGCCTTACACCTTCGGGACCGACAAGAAAACCCAAGAGCTTCACCTCGTGCTTGGCGAACTCGCATTTCTCTAAGTTTAATTTCATCCCTGTTTCATGCAGAAGTGCTAGTGTCTCCTGCAGATGTTGCAGGTGTTCACTAAAGTTCACAGATGCCACAACCCACCACATCATCCAGGTATGCGAGGGTGTGACGTCCCAAGACAGATGCCAAAACGTTAATCGTCCGCTGGAACGTCGTTGGTGCAGTGAAGAGGCCAAAGGGAAGCCTCCAAAACTGCAACAGTCGATGGCCGTCACTGAAAGCTGTCGATCATCAGGGTGCACCGAGATAGCCCAATAAGCTGACCGGCTGTCCAGAACGGTGAAGCAGGCACACCCTGACAAAGAGTCCAGCACCTCGTCAATACGGGGAAGGGGGTATGTGTCAGGTGTTGTCACCTGGTTCAGGCCCTGGTAGCCGATACAGAACAGGTGAGAACCATCCTTCTTTCGGACAAGTACCACTGGTGAAAGCCAGAGGCTCGAGGATGGCTCAATGACACTTTGGGCCAGCATACGGTCAACCCTGTGCCCCATCCCCTTTTTCTGTGGAAGCCCCATTTTGCACACAAACTGGAGTGTCTGTCGTGGGATGATGCGATGCTGCCCCCCTGGTACGTGATCACTCCCTGTTTGTTTGGAAAACAAGTTAGGAAAACGGGTTGGGATTTCACGTAGCTGCCCCCCCTTTTTGCGTTTTCCCCTTTTCCCCTTTTCCCCCATACCCCTCGGGCTAGGGAAAGGGAGCCCAGCTATTTCAGGGTCACTAGTCCCCAAGCTTTCGGCAGCACAGGTAGCCCCCAAATCTCATGTGGAGAGCTTCATAAAGGGGCGGGGGTGTCTGGGAAAACAGAAGAAGTCCTCCTCAACCAAAGCCAGTATACGTAGTCATCATCCGGGAATTACCACTGTACACAAATTCACCCCCCCGGGGAACTTTTGGACTTTTCGGGATGGCCGGGCCATCAAGGGTTTGCAGGGGTTCACGAGTCCTGGGGAGGTCGGGGCTGTGGCTACCAAACCTCTGGCCCAGGAAGGATGTATATCCCAGCACAGTTCCGGGGAGAATTGCGGGGCTTCGGGTGGGGGTTAAAAAACCCACAACCTGGAACGGGACCATGGACAGGCCCAGGGTGCGGGGAAACAGTGAGGCGATCAGTGGCCACTTTCAACTATGGCAAAACACATGTACCGGGGGAGCCGCGGTTATGGGCAGCCAAAAATTTCCCGACTTCGCCTCTACCACAGTCTCCTCCTACTGGACAGGCGAGACAGTATGGTAAAGGGGGATGCGACAGCTCGGGAAACTTTATGCTTCAGGCGTCTCGTCGCTAATCCTGGCAGCAGGCAAAATAGCCCATGGAGCCCCCTCGGGGAAAAGTAATTTTCGCCCCGGTATTCCATCCAGTTCCATATAACTTCTCGGGAAACCCCATCCAGGATCTGCGGACGGAAGCGGTGTGGGAGGTCCATACCCATAAATACTCACCAAGGAAGCAAAGGTTTCCACGCACAGGTCGTTGGTACAGGGGTTTTTTGGTTATGGTGAAGGTAAGATCTGTTCTGCCAAAAAGGGGGACTAGCGGCCTGAAACCCCTGTAACGCCCTTGAACTAGCGTGCAGAAGGACCCCAAGCATACGTGTGACAGCCTCTTTCTTCACCATTGTCACTTCTGACCCTGTGTCAAAAAAACAGGAGAACGGCCTGATAGGACTATCATGGGCCATCCTACGAACCTTGGTTTCGGCTGGGTGGTCAGGTCCCGGTGTACTGGCATGGCCGCCCGCAAGCCGGAAGGTCCCCTCCGAGCGGCGTTGGCGAAAGGGACACGTAGCTCTAAGGTGGCCCATCTCACTACAGCTATAGCACCGACCTTTCCTTGCCCGGCAATCATTGGTGTGATGGCCCTCCATTCAATGATAGTCACACCAGGAGCGTTGCCCATTTCCTACCCGGCGAGACCATCGGCGGGGTGATGTCGGAGTGGGGGTTTGAGCCGGCCATGAGCCTGTGTCATGTTGCGTGGGCACAGGTGTCCCCCCAACTAGGGCTGCTTGCGGTAAAACGTCCCCATAGAACTCTAGACCGGGGGCATTTGCCCCAGAGTACTGCCCTGGGTTATGAAGGCCTAGGACCATCCTGTCACGAGTGCCATGCTGGGGAGGCCACAGACTCGACATCTGTCCCATTCTCAGGAGCCCGTGGACATCTGGTAGGGTATGTCTTGCCCCAACCACAGAGTCCCAGACAGACTGGCATTTCTCGGCCATCTTGCGGGTAGATGAGAAGTCGTGCCAGAGCAGCTGACCTCGAAGCCACCCAGGTAACCCTTCACAGAAGGTGCGCTGCATTAGACCCTCAGCATTCCTGATGTCCTGAGGATAGTCTCGCAAGTCCTGTTGTACTGCCAGCTCCACGGCACGGAAGAAGTCCAGAGGCCCCTGGCCTACCGCCATCCTTGCTTGGGCAAGCATATCATAGAAGTGCTGAGCCATTGCTACACCCCAAAACTGGTCCTGGAGTCGAGCCTTGAAACTCACCCAGTCCTGGATGCTGGTAAACACTGGGCTGTTCAACACTGACCAGGCATATCCGCTAACCTTGCTATGCGCCATGCGGATGTAAGCCTCGGAGGTGGCAGGCCGGGTTGCGAGCTCGATGCTGGAAATCCAGGACTTCAGCTCCTGACTCCGCTGGATGCCCTGGGAGGCTGGCGTCTCCCCACGTCCGCTGGTCAGTGTGGAACGAGGGCAAGCACGATCGCATGGTTGAACTGGCCATGACTGGGATGAGGAGACCGGGGTGCCATCAGCTGCTGCAGGATGTGCTGAGTGCTGATAGACCAGGGGCTGTAGTACAGGTGCTGTATATTGCAGAGGTGGCCCATACTGTGTTGGCTGAGGCAGCACTGGAGGCCGGGGCTGGGTCACAGCTTCAGTCCCTGACAAGGTGGGCTGTGGTGGTGCAGACACGACAGCTGGTGTAGGAGTTGCCATCTGCTGAGGTCGGTAACGTCTCTCCTATCTCTGACGGGCTGGTTGTCTACTGCAGAGGTCGGGTATGAGGCCACAAATGCAGGACGCTGTGGGCCCACAGGCACTGATGGAGGCAGAGGTGGCTGCTGTCCAGTAGCTTCCTCACTGCAGGTCTGGATGGTCGACAAAGAAGGTGGTAGCATAGCGTCAGCGGCTGGCAAATTCTCCTCTGCGGCATTGGAAGGCGTGGGCTATTGGCCTTTCAGGAGAGTTGCCAACGCCTGAATCTTGCCTGCATCTGCATCTGTGCCTGCATGCGGGCCAGCTGGTCCCCCACCTGCGCTCCCAACCGGTCCATAAGCCGTGCCTCCAATTGGGCCAGTTGCCTTTGCTGCATTTCTAGGCCAGCAGCCGCAGCAGTCCCAGAATCAGACAGTGCCCCTCCCAAGGCCATAGCACTCCGAGCAGGTGCCAACATTGGGTCTGGCCCAGAGGGTAGTTCGTCCTGGGGGCCTGCATCCTCTGGGGTCGGTGGTCGTGACCCTGGCTGTGACATCTTGCTGCGGGGCATGGCAGGCAGCACCTGTGGTCTGTTAGGCAGTGTGGTGCGTGACCGCAGTCTATACGGTACAGACCCACAACCTTCCACATCACACGGAAAAAGATCACTGCCCTTTGGGCGCGACACACTGGCGGACACACACTTATATTTTGCAAGATTTCAGCGTAGACACCACAGACATCACACATCCCGAGCACTGGTAAAAATAAATAAAAGTGCACAAAGGGTAAAAGGCAGAATTACAAAAATACAATGTTGAAAAAAAAAAAAAATGTGAACTTGGTACTGGCCAGGAAATCTAAAATGCATCAAAACTGAAAAGGTAAAACCTGATATACAATAAAACATATGAAAAAGTAAATCTGCTTAAAACACAATAAAAGTAAAATAAAAAATTAAAAAAAAAATTAAAGTGAACCTAAAAAAAAAAATACTGAGGCAGGCAACAAAACCTGCTAAAACAGTCAAAGACTATGAAAAACATTTAGAGTAAAGAGTGGAAAAACACTAAAGGGGGCAGCAAAACCTGCTAAAACAGTAAAATGAATTAAATCTAAGGTGAAATTGAAAAATATACCAAAATAGGAAGTAAAACCTGAAAACAATAATATTACATGTAAAAACATTTCAGGTAAAAATAGGAAACAAAATTAAAACAGGCAGCAAAACATGCTAAAACAGTAAAATGACATATGAACACATTTAAGGTAAAAAAATGAAAATAATTATTAAACCAATATAACAGAGCGTGGGAGTAAAAACCTCTATCTACGCTTGCACAGTCTGTGTGTTTGTGGCAGTGCTCTGCATCACCCTTGCTACGAGCTGACGAATATTCCATCGCAAATATAGGGCATGATAGGGATGAGGGAAGCCGGCAATTACCTCCAATCTGCAGAGTAAGGAGCGACCAGATCCGTCTTCGACTACTTATGGTCTGTTATAGGTGTACAGAATCACGCCGAGTTCAAATAATCCAACAGGTTACACACAGTAAGCATATAAAAAAAGCACCAGAATTATAAATCAATAATCTCTCAGCCACACTCACACCTTTACACGACGAGGTTACACGACAATGCTTGCCGTGGCGACTTCAACGCCCACTCGGCGAAGGGGTTTGCCACCTACTCAGTCGTGAAAGGTTGGGTGTGGACCACAGTTCTCCTCACCAAGACTCAAGGCACGTTCTCCTGAGTGGGCGTTTATTAAAAACGCAAGGCTACCGTGGGCGTAGTAAGCTCATTTAAAAAAAGGAAGCGACCACCAAGTGGCATCACCCGTTCGCATACGTGAATCCGGGTGCGTTCTTGTATCTGAGAATATGTCACACTACATATATATATATATATATATATATATATATATATATATATATATATATATATATAAAGAGAGAGAAGGAGAGAGACAGACAGTTTTTGTGTTCTGAACCACGAACCACTGTTCGTTGACAGAAAGACGAATACTGCAAATATCATTATGTTATAAGTGTTATGCTGAAATATTTAAGCTGTTAAAATAATAATCTTATTGATATTAATTTTATCTCATATTTTCGTGTAGTATAAAAGGGTAAGGGTTAATTTTCAACCCACGGTCTGGGGAGCTTTACGTGCATTTTTCCCAAGCCACGATATCCGAAACCTCTCTGCCCCAGAAAGTGGGTACAACAGCCAAACGTGAACAGTTCAGGTATAAGAGAGAAGGTGGTAGGTAGTTGTAAGCTTCAGCTCTTCCGAATACTGTGCCTATTAAGGTTTTAACATTGTGCAATGCTCCATTATTACGCAACAACTTTGTGCTAATTCATCCATCGTAAGAGTTGTACGGCCTGCCTGTTCCATGTGCTATTTTCATTAATCAGTAGAATCCTTAAAAGAATTCAAAGTACTATAATATAACATATAACAGTTGCAGTGGCATATTATATTGTCAGCCAGTACTTGAACTAACAGAAAAAAAAGTTAAAACGTTAGTATTGCTACGCCAGTGGGTCTTTGTCTCTGTGCGAAACATGTGTTAACATGAAAAGGATGACCTGGGCATGTGTTAACATGAAGGGACCTGGGCAAACATGACGCAGCTGGCTGTGAGCGGAGGAGCGGAGGAACAAGCCAAGGGAGACGGAGTTGGGTGCTGCTCCTGTGAAGACCTCGTGTGTGCCCTTGTGACCTGATATAACTTTGTGTTGCCCTGTTATAAGCTGTATCGTGCAATGTGACATGCTGGTTTCCCCCTGTATTGTGCCTATAGAAAAATGTATGGGTAAATAACTTGTGTAAATAAAGGAAAGACTGTCATTTTGTGTTTATTTCGTGCCCTGCCTCGCCTCCTGGCGTTTCCCCTCTTGGTGTTCTGGGACGCTGTGGTGCTCGGTGCCTCTTGGAGCTGTTCAGTGTTCACGACCCTGTGAATAGCACGCCGTCTGACTAGCCTGCCTTGTGTTGGTGGCAGAGAGACGAGGCGGCCGGCGTAACAGTATCAATTCTATACCTATTGTACAGTATTTCATTACAATGCATTCATTATAGATTTAAACAATGCTGATGCATATGAGTGTTGCAGAATAGTTTGTGGTTAATGTTACCAAGAGTAATGCAGAAAAAGAGAGAGGAGGAAAATGGACACTGCCATCTTATCGAGCATAAACAATAGAATTGGAAGTAATACAGGTACATCTGCAGCGGCCTAATATTTACCGGGAAAGAGAATAGCCTCTGCAGTCCACAACACCCCCACACAGATTTTTTCATTGTCGCATTTTCTTTCTATATATATTCTTATTTCTATCTTTATGCATTTTTATTTCGTTTTTCCTTATCATTTCTATTATCCATCCTTAACTATTTAACCACATTACTGTTTGTTTATCATGATTACCTCCCATATCGGTACAATACACACTCTCAATCACTTCCTCATATTTCATTAAGTTTTTGTCGTGGCTGAACCTTCGAACTCCTGAGGTCAGTGTGTGATATGGGCTACATTAGATCGTATATTAGATATTTTATCAGCATAGATCATTACAGTATTATTGATAAATGTTTTTTTATGGTAGGTATGGGCAATTTTTGCAACATTATGGCGGCCAGGCTGACCTCTTGCTCAATGTGTGCCGGTCGCACAGAGCTTTTCGATTAAATATGCACTGAGCGACTTGCAATTTCTAAACAAGACTATTTGTGATTAGGCAGCATTGTCTGTACCCTCCACACTCACGTTATGTGTCACTCTTTTTTTCCTCTAACAAACATATAGGCACTTGACTCGGAGTGTTTATAGGGGGGGGGGGGCAGCTAATCCCCTCCTTGTCAAGGGAAATAGAAGGTAGGTAAGGTTAGGTTTGTTTTTTCGGGCTCGCATGATACATAATTTTTACTTACGTGCAACTAAATAATGTATTATAATTGTATTTTTAAAACTAGGTCCGCTATTTATGAAAATGGACTTTTTACACATATCGTTTTGTGCTTGTTTATGCGGGAGCTATTTTGTTTTTTGTTTGTTGGACAACGTTTAGCTTATGTTTTTGAAAAATCAACATTTCTATTGTTTTCGGGACACAAACTTTGGCTTTTTAGCTTTTCTAAATCACTCTCACCGAAAAGGATGGTACTGGATTGACATCCAGTGCCATCTTTTACCCACCCCTCCTTCAATCTTTGGTTCCCCACACATCATGCAAGATCATTGTGTAGATGAAAAAAAAATGCTTCTGGGGCCTAGTCTCTGGTAACAATTACTATTACCCTAGCTGTTCCATGTGTGGAGTGGAAATTGGCAGGTAAATAAAATAGTAGCAGCCCTCATGGGGAAAGGTAAATCAGCTCTCGTCACACTCTTCAACACATCCATCTCCCCATATGACACCACAGGCACGTTTCAGTTATTGCAACCTGTGTCTGCCCCTCTCAATCTTAGTACTTTGTTGTTGAAACTAAATACAGTATTTCATAATATGATGCAAAGCTACAACTACAATACTGGTACTGACTTGGAGTCATCAGACAAAAATTCCCTTTCATCCAGCTTTCTTTTCAATACAGTATGGTAGATGTCTTGGTAAGGGTCCATTCTCACCCAAATATGCTTAGACGTTTACACTACAGTAATTGAAGACACTAATACATTTGTAGAGTCCCATAGTAAATTTATGACTTGAAACTTAAGTAGGACTACTGTACAGTATTGTATTCTTTAACAATGTTTAAATAGAGAGTAAGGCAAATATTGTATAGTACTTAAATGTTGATATAACAACAAAACATTAGAAAATATTGCATTAATAATACAGTATATATTTTTCAACAGTAAAACTTGGCCTATAAGTAAAAGATGCACGTTTAGTGCTGGAGAAATGTGGGACAGAGGTTGATGATGATGAGGTTCTGTTAGTAGTTATCAGAGAAGTGCTATTGTTACTGGTGGATAGGGAAGAATAATTATCTGTTATCTGCATAACCCCAAGATCAACCTTTATTCAACAAAACTACAGACGTTTTTCTCCCAGCAACAGACCTCCCAGACACACCTTGCACATCATGTAACAAGTTGTCCGGTGTGTGTTGTGTTGATTATTTTTATATTTCCATGTTTCTTTACATACAAATTTTCAACTGCGTTATTTGCACCATGAACAGTGACATGCTCAGAAAGTGTAGGATACTAGGTTATGGATGGATATA
>NC_051389.1:40207078-40212078 GCF_015228065.2 Penaeus monodon
TCAACTACGCTCAACAATACCTGCAGAAAAGGGGGCTTTGTTTAGATCAGTGTGCGACAAAAATGTCTTCGTTATCCGTGTATTTCACTGATGAACGCGATGCATTAGTCTCCAGTTCTAGCGAAGCAGCTCAAAGTTTCTGTGACGACAAGGGCATCAGGGTAGATCGTAGAGTAAGAAGGCAGAGGACTTTTAGAAATCGTGGATCGTTTATTAGCGGAAGTCGAAAAACGTTCAGGCAATCTAAGAGATATGAGCGATCGCTTTGGCTTTATGCAACCGTCTCACTTGTTAAATGAGCGAAATGACGAACGAATTAAAAAGCAGATCCAAAATTTTTCTCTACTTTACGGTGAAGTTATGCCTGAAAGTCTCATTGAAGAAGTAAAACGGTTGCGGAGGCTCATGCATAGTTTCCAAATTGATCGGCAACGTATAACTCAAGATGACCCAAGAAACTGGGATGTCCTTCAACTGTTAAAATGGATTGTGAAGTGGGCTCTGGTAGAGTCACTGCCAAATCTTACAATCTCACTTCGCATTTGCCTCACGATTTGCGTATCCGTCGCAAGCTGCGAACGGAGCTTTTCGAAGCTAAAACTTATTAAAACTTACCTTAGATCAACTATGAGTCAAACTAGATTGAGCAACTTGGCCATCCTCTCTATAGAGCGGGAAGTCGCAGAGGAGATGGACACCGAGCAAATCATTCACGACTTTTCAGTTATGAAAGTAAGAAAGATGTAATGTGTCATTAGACACCATAATAAAGTGTTTTCGTTGGACCATAATAAAAAAATTCTTTTTCTTTTCTTTTCTTTCCAGAGGGTTGGGGGCGCGCAATTGCCCATTGGCCCCGGGCGCCATATACCCTTGCTACGCCACTGATAACAACCCTCCCTGACCGGGCCTCGAACCTAGGTCAGTCCAGGTATGAAACCGGAGGGCCATACAACCCACTAAAAATGTGCAACTAGGATTGAACCAAGTCCATAGACATTACCTATTTACGCATACATGAATAATGATAGCAAGGTTTTACACCCACTTCCCATGGGCATTTTTCCATTTTTCATATATATACCTCAGGATATCTGACTTTGGTCTCAAAATTCTAAATCAATTCTCTGTGTCCAAAGGGAGTGTGCGTGTAAGATCTTGCTATCATTATCCATGTATGAGTAGATAGGTAATGTCTTTGGACCTAGTTAGATCCTAGTTGCACACTTTTTTAGTAGATATGGTTGGTTTAGGACTTGCCTCCAGTTTCCAGTTTCAGGCCCGGTCTGGGAAGGTTGTTATATATATACATATATATATAGACATATATATGTATGTATACATATATATGTATATATGCACATATATATGTATAAATATATACTTATGTATATAAATGTATAGGAAGGCGTTTGACTCTGCCTCAAGAATTGGTATGGGAGATTTTGAGACTTTGGGGAATTCCGACACAGATTATTTGTCTAATAGCAAGCCTAAATACGGTGCTGAAAGTGCTGTAAAGTGTGGTTGGGGCCTGTTCAACTTCCTTGTTAATTCAGGAACACTGGGCATTATCAAGGTCTCAGACCTTGACTTTGCCAATGATGTTGCTATCCTGAGTCCCTGGAATCACTGGTGGCAACTCTTGATGCATTTAGCAATAAGACGAGACCCTAGAGGTCTCCTGAACCAAGTCCAAGGTTTAGGACTTTAGGGTCCTTTTAGGGGAACCCATTCGGTACATGCTTGCAGTGAGGATGTTGAAGTCACAGAGAGCTTTGCAAACCTTGGTAGCGTAGACCATATCTCTGGGCTGTCAGACCAAGAAGTCTGCAGACATATTGGTCTGGCAGCAGAAGCCATGAAACCGATCAACAAGAGCATTTGGAGATGTTGGTAGCTATGTGGGACAATTGAGCTATGTGTTTTCAAAGCCTTGATACTGCCAGTTTTGCCCTATGGACGCTATCTAGTTCCTTGGAATCTCATCTTGATGCTTATTGTAACAAGTCTCTTCACTGAATCATGGGCTACAGTTAGCAGGACGATGTGTCCAACTGATGGCAGCACCGTGAGACTGGCATGAGACCTGTTACTTGCATAATCTGGGATCTCCAACTCAGGCTACATGGGCACCTAGCTTGTTTCCCTGTGGATGACCCTGCCCATCAGGTTGTCTCTTTGCGAGACACTCGAGGTGTAGGAGACCTGTGGGACAACTTAGGTGGGTATGGTTTAGGCAGCTTGACAAGACCTGTTGCGAGGATTTAGAGATGGGCCAAGGGCCTGCCTGGAGTCTCGCCATGAGGGACCCTCGTGGCTAGAAGCAAAGGGTGTATGTGTTCATGCACCCCCGTTGGCGTTAGCCCCTTGATTATGATGATGTCTATATATACATATGTTTATATATACATTCATGTATATATACACATGTGTGTATATATGCATATACTATAAGTATGTATATATATACATATATTTGTGTATATATATACATATATACGTATGTTTGTATATATATATATATAATATATATATATATATACATAATATATAATTATATACACAAATATACATATACATATATACACATATACATATACATATATACACATATACATATAATAATATACACATATATATGTAAATGTACATATATATGTATATATACATATGTATGTATATATACATATATATGTATACATATATGTATATGTATTTATATCATCATCATCAAGGGGGCTAACGTTGATGGTAGCGCATGGCCGCATACACCCTTCGCATCCAGCCATGAGAGTCCCTCATGGTAAATCTCCAGGCAGGCCCTTGGCCATTCTCTAATTCCTCACGACATGACCTCCTGGGTCCTACAGGGCTCCCCCACCCAGGGTTGTCTCACAAAGAGACAACCTGATGGGCAGGGTCATTCACAAGGAAACAAGCTAGTGTGCCCATGCAGCCTGAGTTGGCGATCCCGATTTAAGTAATAGGTCCCATGTCAGTCTCAAGGTCCTGTCAACTGTACCACATGATCCAGCGAAGAGACTTGTTATAAAAGGCATCAAGAAGAGACTCCAAGGCACTAGATAGTGTCCTGGTTTCACTTCCATAGAGTAAAACTGGCAGTATCAAGGCCTTGAAGACAGCTTGGTCCTTCTGCATAGGTACTGACATTTCTAAATGCACTTGTTGATCGAGTTTATGGCTTCTGTTGCCAGACCAATCTGTCTACTGACTTCTTGTTCTGACAGTTCAGAGATATGGACTACACTACCAAGGTATGTCAAACTCTCTGTAACTTCAACTTCCTCGCCGCAAGTATGGATCAATTGAACAGGTTCTCCTAACAGGCCCCCAAAGTCCTGAATATTGGTCTTGGGCCAGGAGACCTCAAGGCCTAAGAGCTTCACCTCATTGCTAAATGCATCAAGAGCCGCCACCAGTGACTCCAGGGACTCAGATAGGATAGCAACATCAGTAAATTCAAGGTCTGAGACCTTGATATTGCCCAATGTTGCTCCATGCTGACTTTGGCCAGTAACTCATTATCCAGTCCATACAGGTGTTGAAAAGTGTTGGTGCAAGGACAGGTTTGTCTCACCCCTGAATTAACAGGGAAGAAGTTTGACTCCCACCACACTTTACAGTATTTTCAGTACCAGTATATAAGCTTGCTATAAGGCCAATAATATGCATTGGAATTCCCCTGAGTCTCAGGATCTCCCACAACGATTCATGATTCACCATGTCAAACGCCTTTTTAAGGTTGAGGTTGGCTGCAAGCAACCCACGACCAAACTCATAACTGCATTCCACAATTACTCGAAGCATTAGTATTCGGTCTATTGTGGACCTGCCAGGAGTGAATCCAGACTGCTCCAGTCTCTGATGCCTTAGTAGGTGGTATGCTGAGCAGTGTAATGCCACGGTAGTTGCTACAGTCCCAACGATTCCCTTTCTCCTTCCAGAGAGGGATGACTATGCCCTCAACAGGGCAGAGGGAATGGTACCAGACTGCCAGATGGCAGTCAAGATTGTATGCAAGCCCCAAGCCATAGGTTCACCCTTAGCCTTTAGCAGTTTAACAAGGATATCACATATGCCTGCAGCTTTCTCACTGTTCAGCTTGGAAATTGCCATCCTAACCTCCATTAGGGTAGGAGTTTCCTTGCTGATGGGTGGGTCTGGCACAGGTATTGTGATATCACTTGCATCCAAGCTAACTGTTGGAGGGTCTACCTGGTACAACTGCTCAAAATACTCAGCCCAACATTCGTGAACCCCAACATGATCTGAGGTGATCCATCCATCCATTGATCGGACTGCAGTCATCTGCGAGGATGGCTTAGAGTTCAGTTTTCTGAGGGCTTGGTAGGCAGGGTGAAGGTCGTTTACCAAGAAATGGTCTTCAAGCTCCTCAGCAAGATTCCTGATGAACTGTTCCTTGTCCCTTCTCAGCAGTGTCCGAGCCCTACGCACCAAAGAGTGACACAAGACCTGATTGCCATTCAGCCGAGCCATGCAATACACTTCAGTGGTCTCCAATGTCTCTAGGGAGTTGGGATTCTGCCTTGCCCTCGGGTGTACACCAATGGAATCCTGGCCTATTTCGTGTTTGAAGAAATCCCACAATGCAACTGGGTCCATCAGGTTTTCAAGTTCTGTGAATTGATCAGAGACTGCCATGGTAAACCCATGTGCATACTCCTCTGTCAATCTGTCCAAGTGAAACACCTTAGAGTGGCCACTGGAGGGATGGGGAGTTTTGAGGTGGATCCATAGGGTAGCCACAACCAGCCTATGGTCAGTGCCACAGAAATCAGCACTCCGGTAAACTCTACTGTTCTGGAGGATCCTCCATCATGTGCTAACAAGAATGTGGTCAATCTCCTTGGCCACTGTACCCGTATCATTATACCATGTCCAGCGATGCCGGTTGGAGCACTGGTACCAGGAGCCAGAGATCCTCATTCACTGGGCCCTAGCAAAGTCCTGGAGAA
>NC_051389.1:40219578-40227078 GCF_015228065.2 Penaeus monodon
TGATTGGAGGGGGGGGGGTGATTACTATTACGTCTTAGTTAACTTAAACGTCACATCGACGTCACTAAATACTGAGTGGGCGAGACATACTGTAATTACTCTTGCTACCAGTTATCCATTTTCCAAACAGCTAATTCTCCTAGTGTTACTCATTTTGAGCATCAAATAACAAAACAAGTAACAAAAACATAACATATTATGCAAAAATGCCTGATGGTCATAAACGTCTCAATCTTAAGAAGAGTACAAGGCTCTTAACCCAAAGATAATCCCTCTGCCAAGGTTTCATATAAATGACATTGAGCTAGTGATTGTCAATGATGCAGAGTTCATCAGAAACTTGAAGAAAAGGCTGTGGGAGCGGCTGAAACCACTTAGGACACTTGTAGGCAAAGACCATGATATCATTGTCAATATGCCAAGACTCTTTTACTTGTCATACATACGGTCAGTCATAGATTATCATGCATTGCACCTAGTATTGTTCAAGGAATCAGAGTTGACTAATTTAGAAAATGTACAAAATGAAGCTATGAGGATCATTCTTGGTGCTCCTAGAACAACAAGGATTGTGACTATGAGAACAGAACTTAATTTACCTTCTGTTTACGAAAGAATATTATACCTAAATACCCAATTTAGTGTCAAATAAATTAGGGAACCCCTCCATTGTACAGAGTTCCGAAGACAACTAAAACACAGAATTGAGGAGCTTTGAATGACAACACCGACTCATGCTCAAATCCATGGATACAAGTATCATGTAAACACTTAGCTCAGCTGAACATACCCATAACTAAGACCCTACATGGACGTTCTGTACCACCGTGGAAAATGTTGGTGCTAAGTGTATATTATACGACTGTCCCCCAAAAAAGTGTCCCTCTGCTATACTTAAGCAGTATGTACTTGCAATTATAAATGAACATCTTGAAACTCAGTCCAATGCATATGAATACTACACTGAGAGATCCTTGCAGTCTGGAAGCAGAGCAGGATGCGGTCTTGTATATAAAAACAATATTTTGCAGCACCAGGATTGTTGGAGGGTTCATGACTGGGCTAGCACTACGCAATCTGAGTTGGCAGGAATACTCATGGCCACCGAATTTCTATTGAATCAAGGCTCAAGGGCAAAAATGCTCTCCAGGCTCTGAACACTCAAGACAAAAGTGCAGGAAATATTGCAAAGGACATTAGGATAAACGTGTATTGTGCAAAAGAACGAGGCCATGATATACGTTTTGTGTGGATTCCATCGCATGTTGGAATCCCCAGGCATGATCATGCTGATCGCCTAGCAAAGTCAGCATGTGACAAGCAAAGTGTAGATATAGATCTTGGGGTACCTCTTTCTAGGATTTTATAGAGCATTAATGCTTCCTTTAAAGAGGACTTGACAGAGTTGATTAATTCTCAATGCCCTGAAAGCTGTAGCATAAAGCACTATGACCGGTTTAAGCAAGATTCATTCATCTATGGTTTATATAAAACAAGAACAAGACAGTGTGATATTGTGACCGCAAGAATCAGGCTTGGGTATAGATTGTATTGGCAGGTCAGTACAGTTTGTAATGTTGAAGAAACTAAGTGTAAACTGTGTAATGAAGAATATAAGCGAACACTTGTACATTATATCTCAGAGTGCCATGTGTTACAGTCTTTCAGACCATCTAGCCTGAGGCACGGAGAACTATGTAACTATTTCATATCATCTGATGTCTTAAAAATATACTTATGTTGTATCTTAAATTTGGAATGTAGTATCACATGACCGCATATTAAATGTAGCAATGCTTTCTTCGTCCAAGCTGTACGCCGGCGTGGCAGATGAGTAGATAAAGGACTGTGTAACTGTTCCTTTCCTTTAACTGATATAGTACTTATCATGATAATGTTATAGCCTAAAATTCAAATGTAATACCATTTTATTATGTTATGACCATGCATCAAATGTACCACAGCTTGCCCATGCCTGTGCAGTTAGCCAGGGTGGTAAATGAAGGACTTACCAATTCGCGCCGCTGACCAATTCATCTGTATATGTATATATACACATATATAAACATATATATACATATATGTATACATATATATGTATAATATATATATATATATATATATACATATATATACACATCTATATATACACATATACAAATATTTATACATCTATATACATATGTACAGTTGAGGAATTATTTTTCATTACACTTGCTGGGTCCCACTTTTGTACATCTGGCAACAACATCGATGTAAACATAGAGTAAATTGTATTTTTATGAATGAGCCGAAAACCCTAGGCTGTCAGCCTCCGGGCTAGTACAATGGTAACGTTTTGGCCTCTCATCCGAGGGGTCGGCGGTTCGCGCCCCGCCCAGGCGCGAGAAGTTGCAATTGTCGCCCGGAGGTTACTGCTGTGGCTGGGCACAGCCGAGTCAACTCCAGCTGACACACGTGAGCGAGTCGGCATTAGTCGACACAGGCCGGGCTCCCCTCATGGCATAGCCCGGGCGAGACTAGGCTTCGCATATCGGACTTATCCTTATCCTAGGCTGTTTGTAACAAGGAGTGTAAGTGGTAGACCATAAATGACCAACAAGTGTATTGGTATCTATATTTGGAAACTGTAAACCATTTAATCTTTCGTTTTCTTCAGACAGGTAATAACAAAACATGCAGTATTAGCTATTATTGACTTTGTAGATGGATATATTTTAAAATGTGATTTCCTGGAATTGTTTGTTTATCGACATGGTGAGGTGAGGTGAGGCAGTATGTCCCCTTCTTTCAACACAATCATTTGAATTAACGAAGTGACTGTTTTCGCCACCAAACACTGATGAAATAAACAGAAAACAGGCAATATATTCTTCATAATAGAACATAATTTGGACGCAAAACCGTGTGTGCGTGCGTGCGTGCGTTCGTGCGTGTGTGTGTGTGTGTGTAGCGTCTATGGAAATACTACGTCAATACTAGGTGATGAGTAACGAAACATTATGTATAATTCGTTTCTAATGCTAAAACTTCACAGTAGTTCTCGCTATTATTATTCATAAGTCGTGGCGTTTCTCTGAGGAGTCGAGTCCACACTCGAATAGCCGAGTAAGAAAATACATGTCTGCTTGTTTTTCAACTAGAGGTACTACTACCTGAGTGGTTCCAAAAAGGACAAATATCAAAAGTCTATGAACTTCCTCCCAATACATGTACTGTACGATATCTAATATCTCGAAGAAAAAAACTGATTAAGTGGGCAGTTCATCTCGTGCGATACTTTTATTTGTCATTTACTAAATCTTTGTTTCCTTTTGTTAGTCAATGCATATTCGTTTACAGTATATGGAGAGGTGTAGATAAAAATGGCATACTTGTTTTGTCACAAAATAAAAGTTCTTATATTCATATGTTTTTGAATTGATAAAATAACATTTTCTTTTTGTCAGACACAAACGCTGATTCAATAAACAAAAGATAATGCTATGTTAACATTCAGAACAACTGAACGCAAAACCGTAGTAGTCCTAAAATGACTGTTCATGTGTGCGTGTGATGAGGAGCTGAAGTTGTTAAATATTTTATTTACGAACATTGGTTTTAAAGTTAATACACATTTGAACCATTCTCGTGCAAAATACCATAACATGTAGTTGACAGAAAAAAAAAATATATATATATATATGTATATATATATATATATATATATATATATATATATATATATATTATATATATATATATATATAGAGAGAGAGAGAGAGAGAGAGAGAGAGAGAGAGAGAGAGATGTCTATATATGTATGTATTTATAATATATATATATATATATATATATATATATATATATTTGTATATTTGTGTGTATATATATAAATTATTTATATATTTACACACACACTCACTCACATCTTTCTCTCCTCACTTCTCACTTGTTCTCTCTAACAATCTTTCTGTCTCTCACCCATAATCCAATATTTTATATATATTCATGTATGTATACGTATTCATATTTGTGTGCATAAATACATATCTATATATGTATATGTATATGTATACATATATGTATATAAAATTACATACATATATTATATATATATATATATATATATATATATATATATATATAGAGAGAGAGAGAGAGAGAGAGAGAGAGAGAGAGAGATGTCTATATATGTATGTATTTATAATATATATATATATATATATATATATATATATATATATTTGTATATTTGTGTGTATATATATAAATTATTTATTTATTTATTTATTTATTTACTTATATTTATTTACTTATATATTTATTTATTTACTTATATATGCATTTCCGGGCTGGGATGGTCTGGGGTCACTACAATAACTCGAGTTGAAACAAGCAGACATGTATTTTCTCGCTCAGCTGATCGAATGCGACTCGAAAATAATCATGCATACTGTTTAGCTACTCATCACCAAATATTGACACACACGCGCGCGGCGCGCATACATGCAAGCACACACGCACACACCCACCCATACGCACGCACGCGCGCGCACACACACACACACACATACACACACACAATTAAAATATCTACATATTCATTGTAGCCCTACTGCGGTTTTGCGCTCATATAATGTTCTATAATGAAAAATATAATATAGCATGCTTTTTGTTTATTGAATCGGTGTTTTAGTTTGGCGAAAAAGCAGTTCGATCAGCCGTTGCTAGATGGTGCCTTTAGAAAGGTATTAGCGAATTTGAAGAAATTTTATTTGATACAAATGCCATACACAGATTTTTAAAGCATGAAATATTTTCAAGTTCAAGAGATAAAGAGCTAAAACTGATACTTGCTGTATTAAACGAAGAGGGAAATGCCGCCTCACCTCTATAGGTATTGCTATGTCGATAAACAAACAATTCCAGGAAGTCGCATTTGAAAAATATCCCACTACAAAGTCAATGATAACTAATACTACAAGATTTGTTATCACTTATTTGAAGAAAACGAAAGATTAAGTGGCTTACGTAGTTTCCAAAACAATAGATACCAATACACTTTATGGTCATCTATGGTCTACCAATCACACTCTTTCTTACAAACAACCGAGGGTTTTCGCCTCATTTATAATTATACTTTTTACTCTATGTTTACATTGGAGTGGCTGCCAGATGTACAAAAGTGGGATCCAGCAAGTGTACTGAAATATAATTCCGCAATTGTTCATATATATATATATATATATATATATATATATATATATATATATATATATATTTTATATATATATATATATATATATATATATATGCTGGTCGGTGCTTCATGCTCAGGGTGATGTGAAGCGATGGTGTAGTAACCTAGATAGTGTTAACTGCTTGCATGCCTTCTCGCTTGCAGCTGTCACCGCTGGCTAGCCTAGTGCTAAAAAGGGAGCAGCACTGCACAAGCCTCCCCACCAGTTCACAGCCTCTCTATCATTGAGACTTCTGCAATGCCTCTTCGTGGCCACCAATGAAAACTGGGCACTTTGCAGTGGAGCCATGGCCTATCAGCGTGTGGACACGCCCTGGCTCCGTACCATCCTTCCCCTCAGCCACCTTGAGGTTAATGGGCAGATAACTCACCGACAGTGTAAAAAATAAATGGATGTGCTTGGGGGAGGGGTGTCGCGAGACGGGCTGTGTGTTCCATTGGGAGGGCAAATGTTGGGGCAAGGATGGGAACGAGAGTTATTTGTCACACCTGCACCCTGGCAGGTCCACCATGAAGCCTGTGAGGCAAAGTCCAAGGGAACCCCACAGGCAGACAGTGGGCCCCACAATCTGCTGCGGGGGTGGCAGAAGTGGTGTCCACCCGGAGTGACCGCCCGAGGCTTAACGAGGCTATCCTGTTAAGCACTTGGAACATCTGGTCCTTGCAGCGGGACGAGCGCAATGAGGGAAATGGAGCTTGAGGTGGCTGCCCTCTCGGTGGTGAGAAGACCTGGCAGTGGCACGATCAGTATGGGTGGGTACACTCACTATTGGTTGGGCCATGGCGATGCTCATCACCTCTAGGGAGTAGCCATAACCATCTCCAGCCAACTCCAATCCTCGCTAGATGAGGTAACACCAGCTGATGAACGTATTATGGCATTGGGGAGAGTATGGGAGAGGGGGTGCTGATGGGGTGAGGTAGGAGAGAGTTGGGTGAGGTGTCATCTGTGGTACCAGGCATATTGTTTTAGAGAGGAGGGGAGGGGAGTTCTGTAGGTGTGTATGTGTGTGTTAGACATCATTAACTATGGTTAATTGATTCCGGTAACAACCATTGATTATGATATCACTTTCAGTGGTCATTAACCTACTTCTTCTTGTGACACGTAAGGTCGTTCTGTCCAGTTGCCTGTCTTGGCGAGAAGGGGTAGGGGAGGGACACCCTGTGCCTGTTAGATACCATTAGTCAGTTCAGAATTTCCAATTCCAATCATTGATTATGATAATCACTTTAATTATGCCTACTTTCTGCTATGATGCGCCAGGAACGACCGGGAAAGAGTGTGCATGCTAGCCATCATTAATGATTCCGGTTACAGTCATTGGTTATGTTCATCAATTGCGGTTTCCGGTGGTCATTAACCTACTTCCTATTTTCACACTCATGTACGTACGTGAGAGGAGTAGTTCTGTCCCTTCTTACGCTACTTTATGTATGCATATATGTATATATATATATATTCATATACATTTATATACATATACACACACACACACACACACACACACACACACACATATATATATATATATATATATATATATATATATATATATATATATATACACGTATACATAAATACATGTTTATGTGTATATATATATACAGGGCCGCCGTAAGGGGGGGGGGGTAGCTGGGGCAACTGCCTGGGCCATTTTAGGGGCCCGAAAAAAAATTAAAGCTTTGTTTCTTCTGTTGTATTATTGTAATGATATAATGATTGGATCATATCAAGTGCTGTACGCCCTATCATTGTAATTTAATTCGCTTTGTGACCTCATGTTTTAAGGTGATGACTTGTAGTTACGTTGTTACTTTCGTTGCTGTTACATAATACTGTATGCTGTTTTGTTATAATCTTTATTGCAGTAATATGTATGTTAAGCTTTTAGATGTCAATTTAGATGTTTGGAGCTCGATTAATATTATCTTGTAATTATCTTGTAACTACCTACTGTTTGGTTTCTTCACAGATATTAAGCTATTAAGATATTAAGCACAGTTGGTTTAATTCCGCTTAATAGCTTCTCTAACGCAATTGATCCATAATGTTGCAATTGACTATCACAGGAAAGAATTAATAAGGTTCGCTCCTCAGTCAATTTAGATCAGATTTGGAGAGACCTGTTAGAGAGAACAGCTGAATAGAACATCGAAGTAAATATGTCCTTCTATCAACACAAGTCTGGCGTTCAGAAATGACGGGAAAAGGAGGAGAGGGATAAACAAACTAGGAGAGGCGCACTTACATTATT
>NC_051389.1:40232078-40239578 GCF_015228065.2 Penaeus monodon
AATGGATGTGCACTTTTACGTCATCGTTTAATTTGTCACTACAAATGATTATGTAGGTGAATAGATTCTAGATGAGAGTGATATATCATTAGACTTATCGTCATCATAAATCTGCCAGTAAACACACCTGTGTTTTTGTAATCATCTTTATCATTATCATTATAGCTATGCTTATTATTATTATCTTTCTTATTATTACTATTATTTTTTTACTACAACTATTACTATTATTATCTGTAGCCGCTGGAATATCACATACTTTATATCAGCAGCTGGTATATCATATATTCTGTATATAACGTATTCTGCAAAAAAAGGAAAGAGGGAAAACAATGGAAAATTGCAATATTGTTTGATGTGTTGGAATCAGTGTGTGGTGGTCAAAAACCCACGGTGTTGCATTCTTCCAGAGTCAAAGACCCACGGTGTTGCATTCTTGCAGAGTCAAAGACTCACGGTGCTACATACATGCCGATTCAAAAACCCATGGTTCTACATTCTTGCAGAGTGAAGAAGCCATGGTGCTGCATTCTTGCAGAGTTAAAACCTAGGGTACAGCATTCTTGCAGAGTTAAAAGCAGACAGTACTGCATTCTTGCAGAGTAAAAAACTCACAGTGCTGCATTCCTGCACAGTAAAGAACCCTTGGTGCTGCATTCTTGCAGAGTAAAAAACCCACAGTGCAACATTCTTGCAGAGTAAATAACCCATGGTGCTGTATTCTTGTAGAGTCAAAAACCCATTGTACTGCATACTTGCAGAGTCAAAATCCCACAGTGTTGCATACTTGCATTGCAGAGTCAAAAACCCTTGGCACTGAATTCTTGCTGAATCAAAACCCCACGGTGCCACATTTTTGCAGAGTGAAAAAACCCACAGTGCTGCATTCTTGCAGAGTGAAAAACCTACAGCATTGTATTCTTGCAGAGTCAAAAACCCACTTTGCTGCATTCCTGCAGAATCAAAAACTATGGTGCTACATTCTTACAGAATAAAAAAAAAACAGTCAAAAACCCACGGTGCTAAATTTTTGCAGTGTCAAAAACAGTGCTGTAAAACCCATGGCATTGCATTCTTGCAGAGTTAAAAACACACGGTGCTCCATTCTACCAGAGCTAAAATCCCATGGTGCTGCATTCTTGCAGAGTCAAAAACCCACTGTGCTGCATCTTGCAGAGTAAAAAAAAAAAAAAAAAAAGTGAAAGAAGTGAAGAACCCACGGTGCTGCATCCTTGCAGGGTCAAAACCCACGGTACTGCATTTTTGCAGAGTAAAAAAACCACAGTGCTGCATTCTTACAGAGTAAAAACAACAACAAAAAAATTGGTGCTGCATTCCTTTAGAGTGAAGAACCCACTGTGCTGCATCATTGCAGAGTAAAAAACCCACGATGCTGCATTCTTTCAGTGTCAAAAACCCACGGTCTGCATTTTTGCAGAGTGAAAAACCCATGGTGCTGCATTCCTGCAGAGTGAAAAATCCACTGTGCTGCATCCTTGCAGAGTAAAAAACTCACGGTGCTGCATTCTTGCAGAGTTAAAAAGAAAAAAAAAACACAGTACTACATTTTTGCAGAGTAAAAAAACCATGATGCTGCATTCCTGCAGAGTTAAAAAAACAACAACATGGTACTGCATTCCTGCAGAGTGAAGAACCCAAAGTGCTGCATTCTTGCAGAGTGAAGAACCCACGGTACTGCATTCTTAAAGAGTCAAAACCTATTGAACTGCATTCCTACAGAGTGAAGAACTCACGGTGCTGCATTCTTACAGAGTCAAAAACCCACTGTGCTGCATCCTTGCAGAGTAAAAAAAAAACATGGTGCTGCATTCTTAGAGTAAAAAAAAAGAAAAAAAAAACAGTGCTGCATTATTGCAGTGTCAAAAACGGTGCTGTAAAACCCACAGAACTGCATTCTTGCAGAGTGAAGAACCCACGGGTGCTGCATTCTTGCGGAGTCAAAAACCCATGGTGCTGCATTCTTGCAGAGTCAAAAACCCACGGTGCTACATTCTTGCAGAGTCAAAAACCCACGGTGCTGCATTCTTGCAGAGTAAAAAAACCACGGTGCTATATTCTTGTAAAGTCAAAATCCCACAATGCTGCATTCTTGCAGAGTCAAAAACCCACAGTGCTGCATTCTTGCAGAGTAAAAAATCCACGGTGCTGCATTCTTACAGAGTCAAAACCTATGGTATTGCATTCCTGCAGAGTGAAGAACCCACGGTGCTGCATCCTTGCAGAGTCAAAATCCCATGGCACTGCATTCTTGCAGAGTCAAAAACCCACGGTGCTGCATCCTTGCAGAGTCAAAACTTATGGTGCTGCATCCTTGCAGAGTAAAAAACCCACGGCACTGCAATCTTGCAGAGCCAGAAATCTAATGGTGCTGCATTCTTGCAGTCAAAAACCCCATGGTGCTACATTCTTGCAGAGTAAAAAAAAAAAAAAAAAACACGGTGCTGCATTCCTGCAGAGTGAAGAAACTACGGTGCTGCATCCTTGCAGAGTCAAAACCTACGGAACTGCATTCCTGCAGAGTGAAGAACCCACGGTGCTGCATCCTTGCAGAGTCAAAAAAACCCATGGTGCCGCATTCTTGCAGAGTAAAAACCAACTGTGCTACATCCTTGCAGAGTCAAAAACCCATGGTGCTGCATTCTTGCAGAGTGAAAAACCCAAGGAGCTGCATTCTTGCAGAATCAAAAACCCTCAGTGTTACAGAGTCAAAATCCCACGGCACTGCATTCTTGTAGTCAAAAACCCAGTACTGAAATCTTGCAGAGTCAAAACCCCACGGTGCTATATTCTTGCAGCTCAAAAACCCACTGTGATGTATTCTTACAGAGTCAAAAACCCGGTGATGCATTCTTGCAGAGTCAAAAACCCACGGTGCTGTATTCTTACAGAGTGCTACATTCTTGCAGAGTGAAAAACCCACTGCCTTAAAAAATTCTTAGGAAAAAACCCACGGTGCTGTATTCCTACAGAGCCAGAACCCACGGTGCTGTATTATTACAGAGTCAGAACCCACGGTGCTGTGTGGATAGACAAAGATATATGAGAGTCTGAAAATCGAAAATCCACCACCCGAAGGTGGAAGAACAGTTGAAGGAACGCCTCTTGCATCTCTTGGTCCTGGAATATCAAAGGGGGGAAGAAAGTCCTCAGGTTTACTCCGTCGTCATCTCTGGAGAAGGGACTCCTCTTAGTCCAGTGAGCGAACGTAAGGGGAAGGAAAGTTCCCGAGTCTATCCTATCGTCAACTCTGCCCAACTCCACTCAGAAAGTCGCATGGCAGACTCTGTCGTCGTATGGAGTGATGTCATGGAGGAATTAAAGGGACTCCGGAGACCTTGTGAGGAAGGGAAGCCATAAGGACTCTGCTTCAGAATCTTCGAGTGACAACAATGACAATAAGAAGCAGAAATCAAGACAACGAAAACGCACTACGTCAAAATCCTCAAGTGGTGGTGAGTGATGATGGTGACATGATAATACACCAGCCCAAAGACCAAAAATAACTGCTCCCACTCAAAAAAAAAAAAAAAAAAAAAATGAAGTGGAGCTAATACAAAATGTTGCAAGTAAAACTACCCAAGCTATATGGTAGTAGTCCTGAGGAGTATTAGGCCTTCTGGAGTCGGTTTGAGCAAGAGTTACTTTGCACATCCATGCCCCCACAGGTAAAACTGAACTGCTTGTTTGACCTTTGCGATACAAATGTGAAAAGGTACATTACCCACTTTATGGGACTGCTGAGGAAGGAGGGCTTAAAGACAGCATTCAAAATCCTTGATGCCTTGAGATAAAAAATTTGTACATGAGTCACATAGAAGTAGAGCTAACAATTGGGCCATGGGCGAGGGAAGGTGGTGAGAAGTCTGGTGGACAGAATGGACAATCGACTCCAATCCAAGTGGCATGCCATTTGGACTGACAAAAGCCGATCAAAGATTCCTCATTCAAAAAACGTAAAGGAATTCCTACAGAAGGAGATGGACGTGATGACCCATGACATGACCCACTAGCATTTTCTAAGGCCCAGTTCAGTGAAACAAGACAAGACCGAGAAGTGAAGGTCATGGATACTGTACCCAGACGAGCATTTAAGTCTGCGCCTAAACAACAAACTAGAGACGTATGGCTAGCCACAAATACTAATGTTGAATCCTGGAAATGATGTGATGAATGTCGCTTGTGTACAGACCCCCACCCCATTTTCATGTGCCCTGTATTCAAGTCACTCCACCCTGAGTATCGCAGAAATGTAGTGGCAGCACAGAAAAGATGCTTCATATTCTTAGGGACAGTCACCAATATAAAGAATGTAAGGTGAAACCCTGTGATGTTAATGGTTGTGGAGGAAAGCATTTACAGTGGTTACATAATACTCAAACTGCCACTGAAAATAATGGTGAAAATGAAGGACTTGGACAAATTGTTGAGGCTACAGCCTCACAGCAACAATGGCAAAGCAATCATTCATGGATGACATCGACAGCATGGGTGGAAGCTGTAATGAGCGAGGTGGCCCTCCCCATTGTTCAAGTGATAGCAACAGCTGCTACAAATGTGATATGTGCCTTGCTGGACTCTGGTAGTTCTGTTCCATCAAGGTAGTAGAACTGCCTCAGCCAAAGTAGAGAAGAGAGACAACAGTGATTACTACACTGACACCAGAAACTTACCATGACACAAAACAGATTGATCCCTTGGGTGATCGTCCTCGACTCCTTCTCTGAATGTTTGATCAAAGCTAGAGCGAGCCAATTGAACACTGCTCACTGGCCACACCTACAAGACCTGGCTCCTACTCAGGCACACCCACCACACTAGAGTGTTGAGTCACTGATCGGGCAAGATGCCCCCTTGGCACTTATATCCCTAGAGATCAGAAGGGGGGGAGGAGAAGAACCCTTTACTGTTAGGACAAAATTGGACGGTTCAGTGAGCAGGTCACTGGGAGCAACATATTTTGGGACCTACATAAGTGAAGTACTCTGTACTGCACCATGAGCACTATGTTTGGATGATTAGCTAAAAAAAAATTGGGGGACCTCGGAGAGGAGTATATAGATGAAAGGGAAGATCAGTGGAGGACTATCAAGTCAAAAATTTGTGGGACAAAGAGGGAACCATGGTTGATGGACATCATGAATTTCTAATCCCCTTTAAGAAAACTGAGCCCCAGTTACCAGATAATTGGATAATGGTGAGAAGACGACTCGCTGGCCTGAAAACACGTCTTCAAAGGGACAAAATCCTGAAGGCTAAATATACAGCAGAAATGGAAAAGTTACTCTAAGAAGAATGTGCCAAGCAGGTAAAGGGAGTAGGACCGCCAGGGAAGATGTGGTACCTCCCACACCACTCGGTATTGAATCCTAACAAACCTGAGAAAATAAGAAAAATGTTCGACTGTGCTGCTTGCTTTGAAGGCACCGCCCTAAAAAACAGGTTGTGCAAGGCCTGGAGTTTGGAGCCCAGCACACGCATCATTCGTTCTCCTGAGGATACTACCCAAAACCAAATTAGCATATGTAAAATGGAACTTCTATGTAGATGACCTCTTGATGTCTGTTGAGAATGAGGCAATTTCCATTCACCAGGCAAAGCAGTTGAAGGACCTCCTTAAACTCATTGGCTTTCCACTTAACTATGTGGATGTCAAACTCAAATATGTCAAATATTGATCTGACAAAACAGGACCTTCCAACCGACAGAGCCTTAGGGGTCCTGTAGAGCCTAGAGAGTGATATATTTCAAATCAGAGTGACTGTACCAGACAAGCCGATCTCAAAAAGGGGCATGCTAAGTATTATGAGGTCAGTATATGACCCGCTTGGCTTACTAGCCTTATTCATGGTGAGAGAAAAGATGATCTACCAAGAGGAAGTGAGATGTCAACGAGGATGGGATGAAGAGCTTGGCTCACAGAATTCCATAAAATAGAACACATGGCTCAGTGAGCTAAAGGAATTGGAAGGTTTCTGTGTCAACAGGTGCATAGTGCCCATTAATCTTGGAAAAATGTGCAGCAATGTGCAGTGTACAGAAACATCATTACTATGATACATCCACAAAAGCCTACTATGCAGCCGTTTTGTACTTGAGAATGCAAGATGTGTCGGGTTTCACTCAATGTGCTCTCACTTTGGCAAGAACAAGACTAGCTCCAATAAAGACAACCACCATCCCCAGACTGGAGTTGTCAGCAGCAGTCTTGGCAGCCACATAAGATGCAAAGTTACGGAAGGAGTTCTCTTTGCCTATTGACGACTCTGTGTTCTGGACTGATAGCACTATTGTTCTACAGTACATCATGAGCATCTCTCATCGATTCTACACATTCGTCGCAATTCGAATGTGCATTATACACAAAAAATCATCTTCCCAACAGTGGAGACATGTAAGATCAGAGCTTAACACAGCTGATGCTGCTTCCAGAGGTCTTTCAGCTATGGAGTTAATGTGAAGAAAGAATTGGAAAAACTCCCCAGGATTTCAAATGAAGATCCTGAAGTTAAGAATATGACTATTATTTGCAGCTGGCATAAGGAAAGTAGTACTTGTGGACCCACTGTTTGAGCGATATCCCTCGTGGTACAAGCTGCAACATATTGTGGCATGGCTTTGCACATTCTGTTCAGCATGTAGAAGAAAGTGTTCACACCGGGACTCTAACCTCAGTGTAACTGAGATCCAAGCAGCAAGGATGGTTATCATCAGACAAGTGCAAAGAACCTGCTTTGCTGAAGAATTAGACATATTGAAGAGAGGAAAAAAAAATTCCTCTGGGACCCACTTGGATGATCAGGGCATGCTTTGTGCAGATGGATAGAGAATCAATGAATGTATCGATCAGAATTCTAAAAGGCCCCTGATCTTACCGAATGATCATCCTGTAACCACTTTAATAGTTCAAGACATTCATGTGTTTTATGCCAGACATTCTGGCAGAGAACACACCTTGGCAGAATTCCAAAGGAAATATTGGACAGTGGCAGATAGGCCCTTGATTGACTGAATACTACATAACTGTTTCACCTGCCGGAGAGTAAATAGCAATCCCCTGACTCAGAGGCAAGGAGATTTACCTATTGAGCGAGTAACACTATGGGCCCCTCCTTTCTATTACACTGGAGTGGATTGTTTTGACCCAATTCATGTAGTATGCAAAAGGCACACAGAGAAGCGATTTGATTATGTCTTTACATACTTGAGCACCAGGGCTGTCCATACTGAACCCTCAAAGTCTCTAGATGCTAGCACTTTCCATAATGTACTAATGTGCTGTATAGCCTGTAGGGGAACCCCTATGAAGATCTACTCTGATAGAGGAATAAACTTCTTGAGATCCGAAACGGACCAGCAACACTTCAGGCCTGGTCTAAGGACAAGTCCATTGATGACATATAAACAGAGGAGCACTGAGTGGGTTTTCCAACCCCCTGCAGCATCTCACATGGGAGGTGTGTGGGAACAACACATTCAAAC
>NC_051389.1:40247078-40252078 GCF_015228065.2 Penaeus monodon
ACACCACCTCTTCTCTGTTGCCTTTCTATTTCTCTTACTATTTGGCCCTTATGTGTATGTTCTGGTTCCCTGACTATTTATAGCAGTCTGACCAATGATAACCGACACGGCACCGAAGGAGGATCCTGCTGCAGAACCGGTCACCTTAGGATGCTGTGGGAAGGACGTCATCAGAAGGTCGCAGATCCAGTCAACTCCAGGAGCTCCTTAACAGCCCGCAGATCCAGTCAACTCCAGGAGCTCCTTAACACATCAGCCACCTGAGTTGCCGCCCCCCCTGCCCGACGCCGTAGATCCAGATGAAGATTACGAGGATGTAGAGATCGAGCATGCCGCCGTGAAGGACCTGGACGAGTTCTGTGAAGACGTGTGGACGAGGACGCCGCTGAGTTAGGCCTGGACGAGGACTATGAGGAAGTCCAGACGAATCCGGAGTCAAGGAGGACCTGTGCGAGACTTTCGAGGACGTGTGGACGTCGAGGATGGACAGATGACACCGAAGACCAGGAAGAAGAGGACAACAGGGACGAACAGCCACGACGATGCACTAGGACAACACATGAGAACGAGATGACCAGCCAAGTTCGGTCACCCTTCAGGCAAATCTAAAACGCCTCGAGGGCGAGGCTTGAGTAGGTGGCCGAGCAATGTACAATGTAGCAAACAGGACTGGTGACCTCACCTCGCTACCCCATGCTTCCTCCAGCTACTTCTATCACTTCCGGCAGCTAGAACGGTCACTACTTATACCGAGGATGACCTAGGCCTCAGAGATTTCGTCGCCAGCACCCGACGTGGTAAGGTCGGCCTAGCCCTCCCCCTCCGGGCAGCTGACACGACGCGTGACCCTGCATACCTCTCGCGTGTTCCCATACTGTGTGTCAACTCTTAGTAATAAAGAGTCGCGCCGTTATATCAGTATCACTACCCTGCAAAGTCATTATAATAGGGTTCTGTACCCGTTATAGAGAGAGAGAGAGATGTGTGTGTGCTTTTTAACGTCTTACATTTCTCCCATGACAGTGTATATATATATATATATATATATATATATATATATATATATATATATATATATATATATACATATATTATGTATCTATGTATATATATATATATATATATATATATATATATATATATATATATATATATATATATATATATATACATATATATTTATACATTTGTATGTGTGTATGTGTATGTGTGTGTGTGTGTGTGTGTGTGTGTGTGTGTGTGTGTGTGTGTGTGTGTGTGTGTACATATACATATATGCGTATATACCTATATACAGTCGCGGTGCTTCCCGCACCCCCCCACATAGACCCTGCACACAGTCGTCATTCAAATGACATTCAACGTTTTGTGGATTGACAGTGGTATACCTAGCCCTTGTAAGGCTAAAATTATAGAAAATCATAGCATCAACAAAGTTTGTGCACTCAGTCGAAAAGCATCTTCATGTCGTTAGGATTGGAAATTGGGAGGGACTGGGCTAAAAGTACCCTCACCCACACATCCTGCTCTACAAAATCTCTCCCAATATTAATGAAGGGCACAGCCGGGAAGGCGGGGGAGAGGGGAGGGGGTACGGCTTACATAAGCATGTGAGCGGGGGTTATACAAGAACCCGGTCCTACGCTGCAGCCCAGGACTCCACCCAGAGTTAGTATACCACGTAACTCACGCAGAGCAGGATCCCCGCTTCTACGCAGCTAGGTTGACAGGATACTGATTCTTTACATTTAACTTTCGTTATTTTTACATATTTTCCTCTCAATTGTAAAATACTGCTTTTGCTGTTGTTAAAATTACATACAATCCCCAGTATTACTGTTAGCCTCCTCCTCCTCCTCCTCCTCCTCCTCATCATCATCATCATCATCATCATCATCATCATCATCATCATCATCATCATCATCATCATCATCATCATCACCATCATCATCATCATGTGTGTGTGTGTGTGTGTGTGTGTTTATTTGTGTCTGTGTGTGTATGTGTGTATACATGTGTACACGTGTACAATTGTATATGCACACACACACACACACACACACACACACACACACACACACACACACACACACACACACACACACACACACACACTCACTTCGCTTTTTAACGTCTCACATTTCTCACATGACAGTACCTACAGATGCATATATAGCATATACGCATATATATATATATATATATATATATATATATATATATATATATATATATATATATATATATATATATATGTATATATATATATATATATATATATATATATGTATATATATATATATATATATATATATATATATATATACATGCATACATTTATACATACATACATACATACATACATACATACATACATACATACATACATACATACATACATACATATTCATATACATTTATATATATATATATATGTATATATATATACATTTGTGTGTGTATGTGTATATGTATATATATATATATATATATATATATATATATATATATATATATATACATATATACATATATGCGTATATGCCTATATATACGTCTGTAGGTAGGTACTGTCATGGGAGAAATGTGACACGTTAAAAAGCTAAGCTTTACTTGAGAATGACAGTGAAGGAGTGCCAAGGCCGCTAGAACATTGGTAGCAGGTGTTTGGGTATCGGGCGGGCAGGAGGAGGCACGACTGTCTGATTCCCCATGGTATCAGAATGTAGTGCCTCAAGGAAAACTGCTTATCAGGTGAACAAGGTGTTAACATTTCATAAAATAATTGGTAAATTTTATTTCGTATACAAACTTGAAGTCGCGGTGCTTCCCGCACCTCCCCACATAGACCCTGCCCACAGTCGTCATTCAAATGACATTCAACGTTTTGTGGATTGACAGTGGTATACCTAGCCCTTGTAGGCTAAAATTATAGAAAATCATAGCATCAACAAAGTTTGTGCACTCAGTCGAAAAGCATCTTCATGTCGTTAGGATTGGAAATTGGGAGGGACTGGGCTAAAAGTACCCTCACCCACACATCCTGCTCTACAAAATCTCTCCCAATATTAATGAAGGGCACAGCCGGGAAGGCGGGGGAGAGGGGAGGGGGTACGGCTTACATAAGCATGTGAGCGGGGGTTATACAAGAGCCCGGTCCTACGCTGCAGCCCAGGACTCCACCCAGGGTTAGTATACCACGTAACTCACGCAGAGCAGGATCCTCGCTTCTACGCAGCTAGGTTGACAGGATACTGATTCTTTACATTTAACTTTCGTTATTTTTACATATTTTCCTCTCAATTGTAAAATACTGCTTTTGCTGTTGTTAAAATTACATACAATCCCCAGTATTACTGTCCTCCTCCTCCTCCTCATCATCATCCTCATCATCATCATCATCACCATCACCATCACCATCACCATCACCATCACCATCACCATCACCATCACCATCACCATTCATCATCATCATCATCATCATCATCATCATCATCATCATCATCACCATCACCATCATCATCATCATCATCATCATCATCATCATCATCATCATTATCATCATCCTCATCAACATCCTCATCACTTGTTGTTATTGTAATTACTAGTATTTTTATCATCATTATTATCGATGATATTATCATTATTATTTTTGACGTTATTTTATTCATGAATTATAAAAAATGTAACGATGATGATGATGATGATGATGATGATGATGATGATGATGATGATGATGATGATGATGATGATGATGATGATGATGATGATGATGGTGATGATAACAACAACAACAATATAATAATAATGGTAAGAATAATAACAGTAATGACAATAACAGTAATGATAATAATAATAATGATAATAATGTAGTGATAATAAGAGTAATAATAATAATAATAATGATAATAATGAATAATGATAATGATAATGATAATGATAATAATGATAATGATAATAACTGTAACAACAACAAAAAATAATAACAGTAATAATGATGATGATATGATAATAATAATGATTGATAATGATATTAATAACAATAATAATGATAATGATCATTATCAACATTATCATCAACATAATCATAGTGATGATCATATTGACAATAATGACACATAAAGTTAATAATGATATTAATGATAATAATAATAATGATAATAATAATAATAATAATAATAATAATAATAATAATAATAATAATAATAATAATAATAATAATAATAATAATAAGAGCTATACTAAAATCGGAGCTAAACGGAGGGAACACGATAAAAGCCATCAACACCTGGGCTATTCCTGTGCTACGATATTCGGCAGGTATAATAGACTGGACAAAGCTAGAACAACAGAATATAGACAGAAAAAACAGAAAACTGATGACTATCTACCATTCTTTGCACCCAAGAGCGTGCACGGATTATACCTAAAGAGAAGTGAAGGAGGTAGAGGATTAATAAGCGCAGAAGAAGCCATCAGAACCGAATGCTGCGCCCTGGGCCAATATATAAAGGAATCTACCAACCCAATCCTAAGATTGGTCTGGACCAACAATATAATTAAAGAAAACGAAGATAGCAAATCATACAAAGAGAGAATGACAGAGGAGAAAAGAACTGAATGGATAGAAAAACCTCTCGCAGGGCAATACCATCGCCAAGTACAAGAAATCCAGGACAAGAACAGCTGGAACTGGTTAAAAAGAGGAGAAATAAAAAAAAACGAGAGACTAATAACATCAGCCCAAGGTCAAGCTCTAAGAACCAGAGTAATAAGAGCAAGAATAGGAGGTAGAGGGGGAAATACAAAGTGCAGAATGTGCGGCCAAAAGGATGAGACCATAAATCACATCACCAGTGAATGCTCCAAATTGGCACAGAAGGAGTATAAAAGGAGGCACGACAAAGTAGCCACAGCAGTACACTGGGCACTTTGCAAACACCACAAACTCCCTAGTACAGCAGACGTATGGTACAAGCACGAGCCACAGGCAGTAGTAG
>NC_051389.1:40257078-40277078 GCF_015228065.2 Penaeus monodon
TGGAGCGTCATAATCTACCGGGTTCACAAGCCACATATTTAAACCAACCTATCTGTAAGGAGAGTAAACGGAAAGAGTTCAGATTTGAACATTATGTATAAATTGGCAAGGACAATGCATAAACTGCTTCCATCGTGATACCATGATTCTGTTTATAAAATTTACCACCAAAAATATAAGCGTTATTCGTGGCGAATGAGCTCGATGAAACATAAAAGGGAATGTACATCCAAACTAATTGCGTCGGGAGACTTTTTACTGAAATCCATTAAATACTTTATATAAATGCTAAGGAAAGATCCCATGAACGGAGAGTAAGTGCTAGCAAGCAAAGAAATTATACACTTGTTCGTGAAGAAATAAGGGATCTTTAGGGAAAACCATCTTTGTGAGTGTTCGGAAGGCCGTAAAAATATGAAATAGAATGATTTACAGTTCGGAACCGATCAAGGAATTTGGGATCTGGCTATTTAGCAACAATATGCTTGAGTTTATACGAAACTATTCTATAGCAATGCGATAAGGGTTGGACTGTAGTTTTTGGTACGTCGTGTTATCGAGCAGGATACATTGATAGATTGTGAATACAATCTGAAATTATTAAGGATAACAACGTCATTTCCTTTATTGGATTTTGTAGATGAAATATACGATTGTCGTTTAAATAATATAGCATTAAAAGTAACGTCGGTGTACACCATCAAAAGCGTTGGTGCCACACTGTGCGCATGATCAGTTTAATGTTAAGAATAGTCATACTTAAGAATAGTCATAAAGAATAGGTCTCATTTATATCTAGACCGAATATTCCTATAGTGATGTATAGGACTGATAATATAGTGAGAATAATAGCAATCTTAGACACAGGACTTCAAGATATGAAATTGCACAGTCAACTGGTATTAAGCCACACACACACACACACACACACACACACACACACACACACACACACACACACACACACACACACACGCGCGCGCGCGCGCACACACGCACGCACGCAAGTACGCACGCACGAACGAACACACATACACATACATAATATATGTACATATGTATATATATATATATATATATATATATATATATATATATATATATATATATATATATATATATATATATAGCCTTTGAATTTGTTCCAAACTTTCAGGACCCCCCCGGACTCCTCTCGTGGGTTTTTTGCCAAATTTAGAAAATCATCTTATTCACAAGCAGATGTGGCGAATCTCACGTAATTACGGGGCAGTCATAGGAATTTTCTTTGCCCACAAACCTGTCGTGGTCGTCAATGGATGGGAAGCAATTAAAGAGTCGCTGCAGAACGACGATCTCAATGGGCGTCCCGAGATCTCCCTTCGGAAGATAATGCAAGGGGGAGTTCTTCGCGGTGAGAACCTCGGTCTGATGACTATTTTATGCCAGAATATATACGTAGCTAACTAAGCATTTGATATAATCTGCAATCCTGTTATTGTGAATAACACTATTAATAAATACATATTGCAGGCGTGATGTTCGTGGAAGGTGAATTCTGGAAAGAACAGCGTCGCTTTTCCCTGCATCACTTCCGGAACCTGGGGTTCGGGAAGCGCTCGCACGAGAGCGTGATCCACGAGGAGGCCAAGGAGCTCATCGACGAGATCCTGGACGCCGACGGCAGCGTCAAACTACAGGTAGTGGGGGGGGGGGGGGTTAGCGTCTGGCGAGCACGACCAGTACTTATCTCAGATATCAAATCTAAGCAACTGCAGATACTACTCCCCCGTTATCACTGTTATGACTAATTTCGTGATAATTGTTTATCAGTGTATTAGCTCCAACCTTTTCCTTACAGCGACGTCCTATAACACATATGCACCAAGTATTCTCCGATTTTGGGTAGCAACTGTTACAAAGGGAACATACAGAACTGATCGTTGAATTTTCACTTATGATTTCAGCTTTAGGCATTGCGAGGGACTCATCTACACTTTTAGTTTTCATTTATTTTGTTATCCGAAGTCAGTGGTTCATAGACTAATGAATCTTCAAATGACGCAAGGCATATTAAACGCAAATGATGTTGAATATACTGCTCGGCTTTCGTTGGAACATTTCTATCCTTGAACGTTCCCATGTAATGACCCGTTGTAAGTTTGCCTGGATTTAGACCCGTCTTTCAGATCACATATAGTTGTCTATATGATTTTACATTAATTTATTCATATAGTAAGCACAAATTGGCAGATTAATATGGCTATCAAGAATCTCATATTTATTTCACAAACCTTCATTATCATGCTGTAAGCAGGAACCAGAGAATAGGGCCGTTATAGGCAGTCCAATTATACAGACTTTTTTTTCATTAAAAAATCGTAACTAAATAATGCCAATGCAAGAATAACACAAGAATATAATCATACGATACACACGAAATACATGAACTCAATACAATTATATATACAAAACATAAATCATAAGCATTTGGATTCCTTAAACTGACCAAAGTGGTGTTTATGGCATAGGGCTGTCTAATGGGTAAACGAGGCAGTTGCGGTTTTTGTTATTAATTCTGGCTTCATATATATATATATAATATATATATATATATATATATATATATATATATATATATATATATATATATATATAATAATATATAATTATATATAATATATATATAAGGAGAGATTCTGAGGTCTTGGTGGGAGGAGTGAGATGATGAAATACTAAAATCTGTTAGCAAGATGTGTGCACACACATAAATGTGTGTGTGCCACACTATATACACATACAAAATTTTATCAGTATCTTAAATACATATACATACACATGTACATGCATGTACAGTGCAAATGTATGCAGGTACATATTGATATTTGTCGATATTAAGCAAAAATAACCTTTATCTATAACTGCTGACCAGAGTGTCGTGGGCATTTCTTCCATCAACATCCTGTGGGCGGTAATGGGCGGCGACAGATTCCCGAGGAAGGACCCGCAACTCATGCATCTCGTGGACAGCCTCAACAAACTCTTCAGAGCAGGAGATGTAAGGCGCGGATAATTATAATAGAGAAGTCAGTCGCTGTCGTTGTACTAGTTCTATATTTTTTGTAATGATAATAAAAGTAACAGTATAAACAACAACAATTATAATAAAAGTAACAACAGTGATAAAAGTAACAATAATGAATTGACAATAATAATAATGAAAGTGACGACGATGACGACGACGGTGATAATGATGATGATAACAACAGTAATGATAATAGTAATAATAATAATCATTATCATTATTGCTATTTAAATTATTATTCCAGTTATAATAATATTATAATTATAATCATCACTACTATTATAATTATTATTATCATGATAATAGCGATTATAATAACGATTAAAATGATAATAACGATAATGTACAAAGCATGTATATATACACAAGAGTTCTTCTATAGATATATGTTCCTTCTCAGCCAAGCGGTGGCCTCGTTGGTGCATTCCCCTTTTTGCGTCATTTTGTTTCTCGGGCAAATAGAGCTGTGATTGTAATGCACGGTTTTGCTCTCGTAGAAGAATTTATTAAGGTAAGGCCAAGTAAAATGAGTTTAGGAGCGCATACCATCATATTTCGAAAAAGTAATTTTCATACATGACGTGTACTTAATAGCTCATAGTTAATCACTGGCAACTTTACTTGCTTTGCGTTTCGTTGTGACGTGGTTTACAGAAAGCAGTAGAACAACACAAGGAAAGCCTCGACCCTAACAACCCTAGAGATTTTATAGATATCTACCTCAATGAGATTAACAACGAACTCAACAACAGCAAAATGTGCTCCACTTTCTCTGGTAAGTGGATAAGCAACCAAGCAGATCCCAACGTCAGTCAGGGATTCTCAAGGATTCTAACTGTTCCTGACTATAGATTTGTTTTCCCTGGGCGATCGATCCCCTCATGGGGAAACACATTACAAATTATTTAATATTGAGAAAGCAAGGTCATTTCAGTTATCCTGACCTGAGGAACAGATTTCCCAAAAGATTTCTCTTCCTGCAGAGAAACAGCTGATTGCAGTTTGTACTGACGTGTTCAGCGCTGGAGCTGAGACAGGATCCGCCACTGTGGCATTTGCTGTTATGCTCATGTGCCTCTTCCCGGAAGTCATGAAGAAAGTGCAAGAGGAGATTGACTCCGTTATTGGGCGAAATCGTTTTCCCAGCATGGCGGACCGAACACAGTAAGTATCACAGGCCCTAAATAAACGATGAAGATCGTTTAAAAGATAAAAATCGATAAAGATGGTTTGTTGTGGGTGTGTTTATACTTTATATAATCATGTCTATGTGTAATATCTTCCACGGTATGCGCGTATGTGCGTGTATGTATGCATGTGATCTCACGTGAATGGTCTCCTAAGTGATTATTTCCACTTAGATATGTGACAAAGCGAGATATGTGACAAAGCGAAGATATACGCCTCATTGGTGCTGCTTCCTAGTGCGCCAACGGCTCCATTTCCTGTTAATGTATTCCATTATCTGCTTCAATGATGCTAGTCTCAGCATTTCGTAAGGCAGTTGTTCAACGTGTTTTTCCGAATTTTTTGTTTGCGTCTTGATAACGAGAAGCTGCACAGCTGCAGATCCATGGCACTCATGGCCAGATTGAAGTTTATTATGGCACCTGGTTGGGAACATACCTATTTACCCCTTAAGGTGACACACTCTTTTCATGCATCTCTCTGTCCTTTTCTATATTTCCTTTAACCATATTTTCTTGAGTTTGTAACCATTTCGTGTAGTAACATCACGATGTATAGCCCCAATTAGAAAAGGTTTCCTTTTATTTCATTGTGCATTCATTACTCGGGCGCCAGTGTCTTCGAGCTGTCACTTTCCTGTGTAATCTTGCAATTTGTATTAACAGTGCATTAATGATGCACCAGTCATTACGGCCAACATCAGTGTGAATTCCATCCCAGCTCGTAAGCCGCCATTCATGCACAGAAATCCATCATATAAACACATTCTTCAAGACAATTACCTTTAAGTTATTTGATCATGTCTGTCCCAATTGGAGGGAAGCAACTAATGCCACATACTACCTGTCCACAGCCTGCCCTACTTAGAGGCAACTCTAAATGAAGTACTACGTTTTCGAGGGGCGGCCACCTTAACCGTCCCTCATAGTGCTATGCGAGATACAGTATTGCGGGTAAGTTACATACCACTATAAGTTTATGATGATCTGTTTTCTCACTTGACTGTACTTCCCGCTTTCTAGATATTGCTTCATAATATATCCATGAATTATTTTATGAAATTGTAGACAAAGGATACCATACTTATTTCTAACATGTTTATGAATGGCATGTTAATTTCAGTTGAAATCACTGCATGTATTAGTTAATTTTACCAAATCGCTTATGCGCACGTGCATTGTTTAAAAAAACTAGGTTATATTTTTTCTTCAAAGGGGTACCGAATCCCAGCCAAAACGATGGTGATGAACAATCTGTACAGTGTTCACATGGACCCGGAATACTGGGGCGACCCTGAAAACTTCCGTCCCGAGCGCTTCATCAACGCTGATGGAACCTTCCGCAAGGACGAGCGAATGATTCCCTTCGGCAAAGGTAAAGGATCCGTCTTGTGTTCATGGTCGAACTGTAAGTTTAACTGCTTGCATTCTTTTACTATGAATAAAGTTTTATAGTTCAGTACAAGACAAGAAATTACTGTTCCCATTGTCCATGTTCCTCTGAGTTACCATATACTTTCTCCTTCACGGTCCTCCAGGTCGACGGCTGTGTCTCGGGGAGCCTCTCGCTCGCATGACGTCGTTTCTGCTGTTCGCGGCGCTCGTGCAGCAGCTAGACTTCGAGCTCGACCCCGCCGTCCCCGTCACCAACACGGAGGGCGTCGCAGGATTCACGCTCGGACCGCCGGAGTTCAGAGTCTTTGCCAAACGCAGATATTAAGAGAGATATGCATACAATTTTACATATATTTGACATAGTGCAATACCTTGTGACTTCTATAATTGTACATGGTAAAATAAAATATAAATCATACATCATAATAAAAAAAAAATCCTTGATACCTTGTGACAAACTTAACCTGTACAGGTGCAAAAAAGGATTACCAGGTACCAGGCGGTACCAGGCGGTAATTCCATCCTCACCTGGGGCGGACACTTTTCCTTTGATTTGTGTATTGTTCAGTTCCCACTCAGTAATCTCAGCAAAGTCTGGAGGGTCGGGATCAGAGCATCCAATCTCATTGGCAAATTTACATGCAATTTTAGGCTAAGGTTATTGGGAATATTTGCGGGAAGTTAGCGCAATTTGGGCGCTCCAGCCCATTGACTAAGGAGCAAATCTACTTGTGCAAGAAGACTTTGGAACTGTGGGGTGTTAGTTGGTTTGCCTAAGAATCGATTTTTTCCAGACCTCAGACATTGAGGTGTTATTATTAATGCTTTGTAGGAATTGTTCAAAGTGTTCATTTCTGAAGTGAGTTATTAATTCCCTTAGGTTTTGGTTAGCCTTAAGGAATTGAATAAGGTTGTCACAGGTATTGTCCTGCTTGTAGACATCGAAAAGCTCCTGAACTCGCTTTTGTTCCCTTAATAGTGTAGGGTCACCGACCCACTTAGGTTGTTTGGAGCATTGTGAGTTGTTGTTCTTGAAGGTTTTCTTTGGACAGACCCAGGTGTTGTAGTAATCAGTGACCACTTTCGTCATGTCCATGGAAAATTTGTCAACACTCATTACTGTGTAATCGTAATACCAGTCATAAATACGTGATTTAATATGGTGCTCAAGACAAAGAGGAATAGAAAATTTAAGCCTATTTGTTTTTGCAGACTGAATATTATCAAGAGCGTATTTCGTTACTTTTGCAAAGTGGTCACTGATTAGCTCTGTTGCAAGCATGCTTCTGACGTGTCCATGCACAAGATGCCGTCCTATCACATAATCAAGCCTGCCCCCCGCCACGTGAGTTTGCCTGCCTGTATCATATATGGTCATTGATTTATTGTTCACAAGATGTCGGAACTCTTCGCCGTTTTCATTGCACTAACTATCTCCAAATGATAAATGTCTAAAATTATAATCCCCCATGCATATTGTGCTGTGATTCTGAAAGGTGGGCAGTGAATCAGTTTGAAACATTCTGCACCTTGCATAGACATTGTACAGAGAGAAAAACCCAGAGGCTTTTCGAATATGTAAATGCTGATACTCACATTGTTGTCATCAGACTTCTGCACCAGCTAATGCGGTATGGTGTCATTGACATAAGTCAGTAGGCCTGCAATTCCTGTGTTCGCATAGGAGTGGTTCCTCTAATTCTAGGGGCGGTTTTTATTTTAGTGGCTGACATGGAGGGCTCTTGTAAACAGATAGCGTCAACATTATTGTTATGAATATAGTATAGCAAGTCATTAATTCTACGGTTGACACTACGTATATTCCATGAAAGAAAAGTAACTGTTTCCATGTCCCCTATCACACCCTATGATTACCTTATAGTAGATGGATGGTTGCGCATCTACTGTTTGAGGATACTGGTGTCTTATCTCTTTGGGGAGTGTTTGTTGTGGGTGTGAGTGCCCACAGGTATGGCTGAGTGATGAAGTCGGAGATCCATGGGGGAGCCAGCAGGCTCCCCAGTCGGCTAAGGACTGGGCTGCTGTTGTCTTGTTCTACTGGAGGATCAGGGAATGCTGTTCTCGTTTCAGGCTCTGCGGCTTAAGTACACTAGCGCTGTGTAAGCGCTAGTGCGCAGGGAACGAGGGAAGCCCGCTGTCCCATGAGGAGTGGACATGGCTGTGGACCTGATGTGACCCAACCTGGGAAATTACGCTGAACTCCAGGTTGCGGGGTCGTGCTGCTACAGGTACTCCCCCTCCAGAGAGTGAGCAAAGCGAGTGAGCAAAATACCTTAACATATCACTCCGGTGGTCACCAGTATACTAGATTGGATGGTTGCACATCTACTATTTGAGGCTACTGGTGTCTTATCTCTTTGGGGAGTGTTGTGGGTGTGAGCGCCCACAGGTATGGCTGGGTGTTAGTGGTGAAGTCGGAGATCAACGAGGGAGCCGGCAGGCCCCCCAGTTGGCTAAGGACTAGGCAGTCCTTGTGGTGCTGCTGCTGTTGTCTGCTCTGCTAGAGGATTGGGGAATGCTGATCTCGTTTTGGGCTCTGCGGCTTAAGTACATGTGCACTGTGTAAGGCACACAGGAAACGAGAGGAGCCCTCTGTCCAATGAGCGTGGATATGGCTGTGGACCTGATGTGACCCGACCTGGGAAACTACGCTGAACTCCTGGTTGTGGGGTCGTGCTCCTACAAGCTGACTGGTTAGATTTGAGTTTGATGAAGCTTATTAGTCTGCCTATTTCTTGTATAGCATTACATACCTGTATTGCATCCAGTGGACATTGAGCACCTGACCTGGAAGGACTCTCCTCTCTTCTCTCCCTGCGGTGAATCGGTCCTTACTTTGGCGATTCAGAGCGAAGGGTGGACCTTACCGGCAAAGGCGCTCGACGGGGCGCAGCGGGTGGCGTCAAGCCAGATAATGCCAAGAGAACCACTATGAACCTCTCGGTCTGCAGGCTTTTGCATGGGCGGATTAAAGAGATGTACCGTGCTCGGCCCCATGGAATTTCGGCCTCGGCTCTTACGCGTTATCGGACGGTGACGCGCCCCCCTTGTTTGCTGCCACGATGCTATGTGCTTGCATGTTACTTCGTGCCCTGTAGCCTATTCTTTCCTATACGAATTTTCGGCATTAGGATAACTCTGTGCACACCTTCTGGTGAACTGGACCCCTTCTTCGGGCGCGTGCTCGGACGTGGACAGACCTTTACCTCCCACAGGGGAGGGTGTGTCTGGGGGCCTTAGAGGGCCTGCCTTACGGTGTGCATAGAGTTGTCATTCTGTTTGCTAGGGACTGGTCTTGCAGACCATCTAATGACTGCCACTCTCTGTTTCGAATAGGAACAACAGGCAGGTAGGAGCCCCTCACTTTGTCAGGCCCTCAGCCTGGTTCTGTCTAAATAGCCGCCGTTAGACAGAACACTAACTTCCCGTTCTGCCATAGGGACTGCCTGGATAAAAGTTTCCCTCACTGTGATGAAATAGTCTGTGATTGGCTGTTTCAGAGGGATGAAGGAACTTACTGGAATAGGTGCAGGACCCCTCTTCTCTCACTGAGGTGAAACAGCCTTTGGATGTTTCGGAGAGATGAGGGATTCACTTTGAAAAAATGTCAGACCCTCAGCCTGGTTCTGTCGAAATAGCTGCCGCTAGACAGAACACTAAATTCCGGTCCTACCATTGGAACCGCCTGGAAATAGTCTGGAAATAGTCTGTGGTTGGCTGTTTCAGAGGGATGAAGGAACTTACTGGAACAGGTGCAGGACCCCTCTCTTCTCTCACTGATAGAAGAGGGATTCACTTTGTAAAAAGGTACAGGTCCTCTCTGAGGGATGGAGAGTAACTGCCTGGAAAAAGTGAAAGAGCTCCCTTCCTCACTGAGGGAGGAGCAAAAGTGTTCCCAACAATGATGTCCTGTAGGTGGAAGGGCATTCCCTCAGGTCTCCCCACAGGGGTTTCATACCTACCCACACGTTTGCCGTGCGTGGCAGCCTTGTGTGCTGGGAGACGGGAGTCCTGGAGGTTGAGTGATGCAGTGAATGAGTACGCCCTGTAGCTAACAACACGCCTCTTTGGTCCTCTATTCTGGCAAGACAAGGGGCCTGATCCAGGCCCGGTCAGGTCAATCGGCTGGTCTCCCTCGGGTGGCTAGGGTCAAGCAGTCATGCTGCTGTTGGTACTCACACTGTCCTTGAGTGCTGCTGCAAATGGCTAATTGGCTGCGTACATCCACTCATCACCCCTGTTGCTGTTAGACATTAGTTCTAACACTCAGCTTCCCCTTGTTGGACTCAGTGGTGAGTGGGGGCGTGAGTGGATGAAGCACAGCCAACTACATGGAAAACAAAACAAAATACCCCCCACAGACAGATACTAATGTTGACGACCCATGCAAGGCCCAGACCACGGCAGCCACTCTGAAGCCATACGTGCCTCCGGGTGGCAAAAGAAAACCCCGAGCACAGGATGACACTGTCACGCCTGCTGCCAAGATGGTGGACAAGACACAAAAACTCTCCAGGCCAGCACCCAGGCCAGGAAGGTCTCTGAGTACCCCTCAGACGACCTTCCTGACCGGATTGGGAGCACCAGCTCAACCAGCCAAAACAGCTGGTGCCCCCATGAGCAAGCCCCAAAGCCGAAATGGCGGGCTGAAACGACCGAGGCGGATACCGACTCTGAGGGAGAGTCTGGACCCCCAAAGGGGTTTCCCCCAGATTAACATACCTGTCAAACCCAAAGGCTTCGACAATGCCTACCAAATGGTCAGGGTATTGGAGAACCAACGCAAAATCCGGTTGTCGATCCGGGTTGCGCGAGATCAGGGCATGATCAACATGCCCAAAGATCAAGCTACCCTTTGTTTCCTGCAGGAAACGAAGGAGCTAAAAGATGGGAGGAAAGTGAGCCTCTCGCCACTGAGAGTACGGACACCACCAGGCTAGCTGCACAGCAAGGCACACAACACTGAGGTGTGCATTAAGGCCTACAAAGAGGAAAAGAAGGACTCAACAGCCAAATGTCCTAACTGTGCCAAGAGGAGCCTGGAGCCTGGCACGCTCTGTCGGGAAAGAGGCGGCCCTCAAGCGGCAAGAGGTTGCCAAGAAGTGACCAAACTTTGTTCCCACCCACCCCCAGGCACCTATGTCTGGGGGAAGAACAAAAGTAAAAAAGCCTCCCGACCTCCTAAGAGGAAGGAAGCCGCCCCCCAGCCGAAACCGGAGATCTCCGACAAACAGGAGTTCCCCAGAATGAAACAAGTGCAGAAGAACCACAGGAATAAAGGTTCAAACAGCACCACAAAGTCCTCCCCAAGAGCAGAAGACCTCTCCTCGATGAGGGGACATGTCGATCCTACTGACTGCTGTAGTCACAGCAGTAGCAACAGACTTGGGAAGGACGAGTGAAGAGGCCGAGAAGGCAGTCACAGTCGCCATGACGGCATTGACCAAGACTGTCGCAGTCCAAAAGGGAAGGAAGCTGGAAAGGGCCAAAACAGCCCCATTCTCACCCTCACCCAAGACGAGACTCCTCCCCACTCCAACCCAGGCCATGCCCTCACAGGCAGAGCCTAACCAGGCTGATTCAGTGCCAGAGCCAGAATCAGAACAAGCTGACCTTGCCCAGGCTAGGCCAGCAAAGAATCCACAGAAACAGCCTGGACAGAGAAAAGCCAAAATACACAAGGTCAGAGCTACCAAAGGCTCTCCACCCCCCAGTGGACCTAGAGATAGCCTGACAACTGAAGAAGACCCCTCAACCAGCGAGGACTTTGCAATGGAGTTGTCAGACTCCAAAACCAGTCAATCCGAGTACGACGATGTCTCTGATGTAATTATCAACTAGTAACATCATGGCACGCAATCTAAGTATTCTGCAGTGGAACATCTATCAAGGAGCACTGACATTGTCATGCTCCAGGAGACATTAACAGTGGAACCTGTTTGCTTCTCCGGGTATCATGTCTTCATTCTGCCACGTGTTGATGGCAAAAGAGGGCTGATCAACCTTGTCAGAGCAACAATTCCCTGCTCCGCAATAGCCGATGCACCGCACTGTGAAGATGTTGAATCTCTTGCTGTTGAGATTCACCTGGCCGGGAGGCCCCTGAAATTGTACAATGTGTACAGCCGGCCACACTGTAGTATCTTAGACATCAGCCAGGTCTGTGCTCTGCACGAGTGATCATAGCGGGAGACTTCAACGCACACCACCCCCATCCTGGCTCCTGCTGGGCACCGGATGCGGCTGGCCATCACATAGCCAATGTGCTTGAGACATTCCCAAGATCGCTCTCCTCAATAACCAAGAGCCAACACATGTCAGAGGAGGGGTCCTAGACCTCACCCTGGCCACTGCGACTCTGGTGGAGAGGATTGGCTGGCGTGTTGATGAGACCGTCACTAGTGACCATTACGGCACTATAACTATCCACACAAAGTGAAAATGTGGAAGTGCTACAAGCCAGACTTGTAAATACCACTGATGAGGCAGCCTCACTGACCATACCCAAAACTCGGCCTTGGTCCAGGAGTCACAAAGATGCCTGGTACTTCAACGACGAAATTAGGGAGGTCAACCACAGGGTAAATATGTGCCGAAAACATTTCCGAAAGCAAAGAACCCCCGACAACCTAGCCCTCCTAAGGGAGACTGTCAGGGATGCCAAGAAAACTGCCAGCAGAGTCAGGGGAGGAGGAGGAGGAAAGTGGCTGGTGAGTCCTTCGACCATCATACCACCTTCTCAGAGCTGTGACAACAGGTCAAGCGAGCAACCAGCCGCTCAGCCCCGAAATGCACTCACCATGACCCCCAGTCAGAGGCGAACAGACTGGCACACGAGTTCTCGGCAAGAATAAGTAGCAACACCCTGCCAGCTGAACTGAGGGCAAGACGAGAACGCCTACAACCAGACAGACTTGCTCATATCAGAGAAAGGGCAGCCAAACCCGATAACTCAGACGTTATCTTTTCTCTGAGGGAACTAAGAAATGCATATAAAACCAGTTGTAACACAGCCCCGGGCTCTGATGGGATATCGTACCCCATCATTTCCCACCTGGGACCAGTAGGTGACCTTGCACTCCTGAAACTCATCAACAAGTCTTGGGAAACTTCCACTCTACCCCAGAGTTCAGGGCCGCCGAGAGCTTGGCTGGGCCCCGGGGCAACCAATAGACATGGGCCCCCTTTTTTATTTTTTTCAATTTTCAAACAAGAGATTACAGGTCATTTCCAGTGGATTGTCATAAACGGAAAAAAAATTTGGCCGGAACATTTGATGTTAAATGTTGAGAAGTTACAAAATGTTTCAAATGTATTCACTAAAATGTAAAAATTAAAATGTAAAATTTAAATTAAAATGTTCAAATTAAAATGTATTCACTTTGCGAACCTTTTTTAGTGCAAAAGCATTAATTGCATTACTGAAGTCAATCTTACCTGTAAGGTCGCTCTCTATGCCTAGAATAGCCAAGTCATTCAATCGGTCTTGTGTCATTGTGCTCCGTAAGAAGTTTTTGATGAGCTTGAGTTTGCTGAAAGATCGCTCTGCTGAAGCAACGGTAAAGGGCAATGTACAAAATATCCTCAGGGCAATGCACACATTTGGGAATATCTCGGCAAGCTTGAACTTGCTGATTTTCTTTAAGAGGCTGAATGGGCTTAATGATTCGTCTCCAAAGTTTGCACCATGGATCGCTTTGAGATGCACCATTTTTTCATCTTGCGAGATATCATTGTTGTATTGCTTTGCCAGGGTAACACAGGCAGTGGAAATTTGCTGCTCTGTTAAGGCAAGCATCATACCGTGTTGAGAGGCCAGCAATAACAGAATCAGGAATGACATTGAAAACGTCATATTTAATTGCTGCCTCTTCCTCAGATATACCGCCTTCTGGAAAAACCTCTTCTTGTAAAAAAAATGGTCTCCATTTCTTCTTGCATTTAGCTGGGAGAAAACAATCAATTTGCATTCCTTCTGCAACCAACTTTGCCTCGTTTAAAATCTGGTCCCATTTACTGCGCAGATTTTTAAGGTCGTTCACAAGTGATTTCAGATTGGAGACCTCTACATCAATGGTGGCTTGCCTTGTAGACATGAGGATGCAAGTAAAAGAGGAAATGTATTTTACGGCGCCATTAACTTCAGTGGCAGTCTTAGGGGTAAGATTCAGTGTATGAAGTTGCTCCAGAGCTGAGTGTATTCCTGGCAGTTGAGCTGCAAATGGTCACACACTTGCAACACGGTCAGTCCATCTTGTACCTGACAGGCCGTGCATTTTCTTGAAGAATTGACCGTGCTGGGGACTGGAGGATTACACCGTTTGTACCATACCAAAAAATGTCACTGCTTCTTTACAGCAAGCTGCAGAATCTGCTCCACATAGATTACAGGCACGAGGGGTTTTCAGCAAGGATGTGCTGTTGGGCTCCATTATATCTGCCAGACATGTTTGCAGCATTATCAATCTGCAAGTGAAATTCCAAACTGTTTCAAGATTTCCAAAATTAGCATGGCTATTTCAAGACCAGTCTTCTTACAACAATCAACGAATGTCAAGAAATGCTCTTGGACAAAAAATTCTTGAAGCTCCCTTGTCAAATAACGGATTATAAAGGTGGTTTGTTCAACATGACTTGAATCAGGTGTAGCATCGACCATGATTGAGTAGTATTTTGCATCATCAATTTCATCCAAGACACGACTGCGAACATACTCTGCACACAAACCAATGAACTCGTTCTGGGATGCTGCTGAAAGATAATGAGCTGCAGTCTCACCTTTTTCCTGTGATACTTGAATTTTTGTTACATGCTCGCTTAGAACTCGATCATAGTGAGCAAGGAGCTCAATAAGACCTAAAAAATTCCCATTGTGAATATCACCAATTCTTTGTGAAGATCCACGGAAATACAGTCCTCTTTCACCAAGAAAGACAACAACATGAATGATTCTTGCCAGAATCTGCTTCCATTTGTGAGCCTCTGAGAGAATTCTGTCATCATGGAGCATGTCAACTCCAGAAGATTCTTCCAAATGCCTCTCCAATTCTCGCCAGGCAAGGTAGCATTTTTTTGTGTGTCATACTGTGCTCATGCTCAGGAAGCTTAATTCTCCATTTTTGTGCTGTGCTCCATCCATTGGCGGATGCCAAGATTGATTGGGATGTTATATGGCCCATTGCACTGGTGAAAAGTCTACATGGCAAACAGAATAAAGCACTCTTAGCAGGGCTGAACACAAGCCATCTTCTGAAACTTATTTCACCATTCGGTTGTTTGAATTTCAGTGCATATGTGGGAAATTTTCTGCCAGTAATGTCATTGGGAAACTGCTTGGGATGTGTCATTTCTTCTAGTTCATGTGTTGTAGGAGCTGCTGGAGACGTTCCGATGTCAAAACCGAAATGAACTGGCTTGTTTGTTTCACTATGAGCGAATTCCCCTTGAATTGGAGTTGCTTGTAAAGATGCTACAGACATTGATTCATCGGGTTTATCTGAGAGTTCTGGCGAGGCTAAAGCTGTAGGTTGAGGACCAGCCTTTCTTCATTTTCGAGCCCAGAAGTTTCCTTTTCAGGTTCACTTCACATCAAATAATGTAAGTGCGCCTGTCCTAGTTTCTTTATCCCTCTCCTCCTTTTTCCGTCATTTCTAAGCACCAGACTTGTGTTGATAGAAGGACATATTTACTTCGATGTTCTACTCAGCTGTTCTCTCTAACAGGTCTCTCCAAATCTGATCTAAATTGACTGAGGAGCAAACCCTAATTATTCTTTCCTGACAGAACTGTTTGTGATAGTCAATTGCATCATTATGGATCAATTGCGTTAGAGAAGCTATTAAGCGTAATTAAACCAACTGTGCTTAATATCTTAATATCTGTGAAGAAACCAAACAGTAGGTAGTTACAAGATAATTACAAGATAATATTAATCGAGCTCAAAACATCTAAATTGACATCTAAAAGCTTAACACACAGATTACAGCATTAAAGATTATAACAAAACAGCATACAGTATTATATAACAGCAACGAAAGTAACAACGTAACTACAAGTCATCACCTTAAAACATGAGGTCACAAAGCGCATTAAATTACAATGATAGGATGTACAGCACTTGATATGATGCCATCATTATATCATTACAACAATACAACAGAAGAAACAAAGCTTCTCGGCGGCCCTGCCAGAGTTGGAAGGGGGCTACCATAGTTCCATCCCTAAACCAAAGGAGCCAGGGAAGTACCGCCCCATCTCTCTCCTCAGTTGTCTGGCTAAGACGGCCGAGAGGATGGTTCTGAACCGGCTCTGATGGAAAATGGGACCCCCGCATGGACACCTCCACGAGTTCACCAGGGGCATGAGCACAACGCACAGCATAGCCATGCTCTTGAGCACAATAAGCATGGGCACATCTGTGGTAATATTCCTTGACCTGGAGAAGGCTTTTGAATTGGCAAGTCCTCTTGCCATTCAGGAGAGCCTGATCCAAAAAGGAATCAGAGGTAAGTTCTTGGCTTGGATAGGTGACTACTTTAGGAATAGAACAGCCAGAATCAAATTCCAAGGTCACTTATCACAGCACATGCCACTAGAGAATGGAATGCAACAGGGTGGGGTTCTCAGTCCAGCCCTCTTTAACACATTAATGTCCTGTATCCTCAACATAAACCTCCCAGTGGGGTGCAAGATCATCTCCTATGCAGACAATCTTGCTATCATCTCCACTGGAGCATACTGCCTAAACAAAGCCCAGCGTTGTCTGGACCTCGTATCTGAGGAGTGTTGTAGGACAGGATTAAAGATCTCTGCAACCAAATCTAAGGCCATGGCTCTGAGACAGAGAGTTCAAGGCACAAGCCTGAAAATTCAGGGAATGGACTTGGAGTGGGTTCAGGACTACCTCTACCTTGGGGTAAAGATAGACCGGACCCTCTCCTTCCAGAAGGAGGTTCAGTACCTGGTTGACCAAACAAAATCAAGACTGTCCATCATGAGAGCAATGAGTGGAAGACGCATAGGGGCCAGACACAGAGTACTAAGATCATTCTATGTACATGCTGTCAGGCCCATTGTAGACTATGCCTCCCTTGCTCTGATTGGCATTAAGAAAAAATATAAAGACCAACTGGAGACAGTCCAAAACGAAGCCGCCAGGTCATTCTGGGTGCCCCAAGGTGGGCGAAGGTCCTCAACCTCCAACTGGAGGCAAACCTTCTCCCCTTGGCCTCACAAATCGATCTAATGGCAGCACAATTTCTATCAAAGGTCATCCAGGCTCCCAGGAATACAAGCCTAAGACATAAAATAGTCAGACGCCTAGAACAAGATAACAAGCTGTTTGCAAACAACTCCTGGCTGTCTCACACAGCCAGGGTGTTAATACGCCATCAGCTCAAAGAACCGCTTCTTGCCAAGGGCATGGACTCCCCCCACCCTGACTTTGTCGAAGCTCCGCCGTGGGCACAAACCTCGATAGAGTTCTCTGTCATGAGACTGGCAACCAAAAAGAATGAATATTCCATGCCTAACCTAAAGGCAGAAACCCAGAGGGTCATTGCAACCATCACTCCTCCGGGCAGCAGAACATATTACACGATGGATCAGTCGATCCCTTGACCCACACTGCAGGCGCCGGCTTCGCAGCAAGGGATGCCACAAAATCCATAAATGTAACAGACAACGCCTCCTCGCTACAGGCAGAGGCAGTTGCTATCATGGGAGCACTGAGCCACGCGTCCGTGAGGGAAGGATACGTGGTCATACATACAGACTCCAAGGAAGCCATCGACTGTCTTCAGCAGCGCTCACCCACTGACAATATCTACCTTCTGACTACCATCCTCATACTGGCACAGAGGATTCTTGCACAGGGTAGAAGAATTATCATAAACTGGGTTCCCAGCCACATAAGGATCAGCGGGAATGTGCTTGCTGGCAGGGGTATGCCCCCTAATCCCATAATAATACATCAGAGCCGAAAAGTGTACGGTGATGGCAACCTCCTTCTTCCTGCAGCTTCACAGACAGGAAACGAGAACCTCCCCCTCGGCCAGTTGGTACTCAGACGCCACCGGCTATGAACCACTGGCACTCTCTGAAATAAACAACAGAGGTACCGAAGTCATTCTGCACAGAATGCGCCTAAGTTACCACTGTTCATGGCAGATCATACAAACAATAGAACGTGAAGAGAGGTGTTGCATGCATTGCGGAGAGCCGAACGCCACACTTACACATTAATTGGAGAATTGTGTGCACACGCAATTCCTGAGACAAGACCCGCAGTACACAGCCGTCGTGCTGGTAAAGAGATGCTTACACCACGTCTACAGGAGCGCCTGCTGGCAATCCCACCGCCACGGTAAGCACCGAGTGTCAGAGAACCAAATGAGACAGCCATAAAAAGCTGACACAGGCCGGGCCATAAGTGAAAGGCCCGGGCGAAGCCAGAACTTCGCAAATCTCAAACGAACGAATGTATTGCATCTTGTTTATTTGCACAGATTCTGCGCGCTTTCCTCATATTGATATTATACTTATAATCCGCACCTGATATAATTTTCTGAGTGGTGTCCCACAGTTCGTCCGTTTCCTGCGCATCTTCGTCGGCATTATTATCAGTCACTGTCGTCACTGCATTCAGATGATTCGTCGATGGTATCGTGCATAACAATAATATCAGAGATCTCATTCGTATTTTCAACATCACTAACATTATTAGAAAGCATATTTTCCCTGTCTACACTATCACTTTTTCTTTCCATTAACATTTTTTTTTCAATTCAGTAAGATCTTGCCTGTGGCTTCCTATTTCCTCGGCCGTTTCCTTGATTTTTTCACCATTGGTTAAACTGTTCGATCTATCACTCTAATAAAAGCTGTCTCTATACTATAAATGTATATTTTTTCTAATTTACAAGAGGGTTACAACACAAACGCTAATAAACATATATTTTGTACCTTTTTACTTCACTCTGATGTCAACCTTTAAACACATACTTCTTAAACTATTTCAGCGTGAAGCGACACAGGTCAAGAAATTGTCTGGATATTTTTTTCTTAGATAATCTGTCGTTGAACACTTTATCAAAGGTATTATTGATAGTCGAGAGCTGATTTTGAAGGAATTGGAGTGTCGATAAGAGAAAAAAATATATCCATCCCAGGTACAAGGATCATTCTTTCGAAAATCAATACATTTATTTTTCTATACTAATTATACGTATACTGCATATATATAGGACTATGCTTAGCGCATTACTAAACTTTGAAAACAATTTTAATTTGATAGGAAAAGGCAAGTGTACTGCAAGGAAACTTGGAGTAAAAGCAGAATGAAAAAGAATGAATATCACCAAACGCTTAGATTAGATTGCTCCATCGGTAAAAAACCCCGGCCGGAAACATTCTGCATACGACTCCAGATGAGATGAATACCCTCTCTGGTACTTCCCCTTTCACAAGGGCAACGAGCTGACCCCGCTCCTTTCCCCTGGACTCGTGTCTCTTTACCTATACAAATCTGTCGTTGCCCAACAGGAAGTCGGGGTCTAGTGTCGTCAGGTCTTGGAAAATTATCACTTTCGTGAGCTTTTCCCCAACAGCCTTTGGGACAGTGATGCCTGACTCGTCAGGGTCTGCTCTGCCTCTCCTGTCCGCACCATATCCTCTGCCTTCCTTTAGCAGTGGTTTGAAGTTACGCTGGTCCTGGCCCAGTTGCATGGCCCACCTTAGTTTCTCCATGGAACTCATGGCGCAGTCCTGTGGGAATAGCAAACGTTTCCCCATTCTGGGCTTCTGTTTCGGTTCGTCGTTCTTCTCCCTCTTCTTCTCCCGCTCGCAACCATTTTCCTTGTCTCTCGTGTCCATACTTCCTTCATTTATTTCCCTCTTATGGGATCCACTTTCAACATTTCTTTGCGAATTAAAACTTTCATTCTCCATTTCTACATCGTAAAGTATGTGGCAACACTAGCCAAAGAGAGAGAGAGAGAGAGAGAGAGATAGAGATAGACAGAAGAGAGAGAGAAAGAGAGAGAGAGGAGAGAGAGAGAGAGAGAGAGAGGGAGAGAGAGAGAGAGAGAGAGAAAGAAGAGAGGGAGGGAGATGGGAGAGAGAGAAGGGGAGAGAGAGAGAAGGAAGAGAGAGAGAGAGAAAGAAAAGGAAAGAAAGGGGGACGAGAAAGAGAGAGAGAAGAGAAAAAGAAGAGAGAAGAGAGAGAAGAGGGAAAGAGAGAGAAGTAGAAGAAGAGGAAGAGAGAGAGAGAGGAGAAGAGAGAGGAAGAGAGAGAGGGGAGGGAGGGAGGGGGAGAGAGAGAGAGAAATGGAAAA
>NC_051389.1:40300321-40355321 GCF_015228065.2 Penaeus monodon
TGGAATGACCTATAATCTTTTGTTTGAAAATAAAAAAAAAAAAAAAAGGGACCCACATCTTTTTGCCCGGGGCCGGCCTATGGCCCTGTAATATATATAGTGTATGGTATATTTGTGTGGTGTGTTTTGTTTTGTGTGTGTGTGTGGTGTGTGTGTGTGTGTGTTTTGGGTGTGTGTACATGTGCGTCTGTATATGTATATACATATACATATTTTTTTATATGTTTATATTTGTGTGTTTATATATATATATATACTATATTATATATATATATATATATATACTATATTTTATATATATATATATATTTATTCTTATTTTATGTTTATTTTTCTGTGTTTGTGTAGTGTGTGTGTGTGTGTGTGTGTGTGTGTGTGTTGTATTTGTATATGTATTTGTCTATGTATATGTATATGTATATGTATATGTATATGTATTGTATATGTCTATGTGTTTTTATGTTTTTTATGTGTATGTGATGTGTATGTGTGTGTGTGTGTGGCACAAAAAAAAAAAAAAAACTCATATTCCCCTCCTCATCCCTCAGAATCCCTGTTTATCTCAAGGATAAGACGAGACCTTAACAATACAACTGGCATCCGATTTCATATACAATAACTGCAGTTTTTCCACATTAGTTTTTATGTTGCTTTTACTTTTTTTTGTTTTGTTTTTTGTTTTTATGCTTGTTTAAACTTCTAGTATGTTTATTGTAAAAAAAGAAAAGAGTTAACTATTACACTGTTAACTTGCTTCGCTTGTTTAACTTTAATTGTTTTCTCTTCAAACGACATTATTAGAAACCACTTTTACTCATATTGTAATTCTTGCTATTTTGCTTATATTTATGGTTCTATTTTTATCTGTTTAGCATTGATGATATAGTTATTAAATTCGAAAAGACTGAAGGAAATGAATGTTCTGCATTGGTGTTATTTTTTTTGCTGAAGTACGATTCCCGAAGAAAATATATATATATATACATATATATATATTATACTATATAATATATATATATTATTTTTAAATTTTATATTATGTGTTTTTTTTTTTGTGTGGTGTGTGTGTGTGTGTGTGTGTGTGTGTGGTGTGTGTGTGTGTGTGTGTGTGTGTATGTAAAAATGTATATGTAATATATGATATTTTAATATATTATATATCTTATATCTATTATATATATATTATATACACATATATATGAATATATATTTTATATATTATCTTATATATATATATATACTATATATATATGTGTGTGTGTGTGTGTGTGTGTGTGTGTGTGTGTGTGTGTGTGTTTTGTGTGTGTGTGTGTGTATGTATATATATTATGTATATGTATATATAATTTTTCTGTCGAAGAAAGGTATACTGTTTATAATGTATAATCATTTTAATTTCTTTGTGTGACTTCTATTTATTATTAAACTCGTAAGAGACTGTTTATGATTGTTTTCTTAATAAGAAACTAGAATTAGCGAGAATAATAAACATACTACATGCGTTTTTACGATTTCTCAAAAGGCAGATAGATGAATAGATGAATGAAGTTCAGAGTCACAGTCAGAGCAGTGCATTCGAATATGTGTACATTTTGCTAGGCACAAGTGATTCTTCGAATCACAGATTGACATATCTCCACAGATACTAAACTATTACCATTTCTTTTGTTTCCATATAAGGATATTAAGATATATGATAATGATGATGATATTTATCGTAGTAAAAATGATAATAATTAAAAGAAATATAATATTAATCAATAATAATGATAATAACAATAAAATCATTATTACTTTTTATGATTATCATTAGCATTATTATTCTGATATCATTATAATTATAGTAATAAAAAAAAATAAGTGTTAATATGAATATGTGTTTTATAGAGCCAGTTTATATCTAAAATCTCATATCAAGAGATTCTAATTGATATCTATCTATAAGCTAAATATAGCAGAATAGTCGGGGTGATAATAAATCCGCAATTTTTTTTTTTATATTATCATCAATGTCATTGTTATTGGCATTGCTACTAGCATTGCCATTGTTATCACTATTATTGTATTATCATTTACCATTTGTAATAGTCAAGATCACCACCATGTAAATAATAACTTTAACAATAATGATAAGCATGATCAGAATGTGGAAGCCATCAAGTAACTTGCAATACAGTAAATGAGTTCTTATTAGGACAATTAAGTTATAACACCGATGGTTTTCTTAATCGCTGACAGCATTTGGCACTGCAGATAAAGCCATAAGTGTGTATATGTGCATATATATTATATATTATAAATATATGATATATATATATATTATATATATATATATAATTAAATTTAATATATAAGTACACACACACGTGTGTGTGTGCTTACTTTCTATAAAGAGAAATGGAGAAAGAGAAAGACTCTTGAACACAGCCTAGGTTAGGTTTACATCCGGGAACCTGAGCAGAACGGAACTGAGGCAGAACGAAAACTAGCCGTTGTTTTTAAACCAAGGGAACATCCTTCGGTTCGTTAGCTGAACGCACAGTTTTAATCAAAGTCAAGAATTTCAAGATGTGCATAACCTTAGCGGTATGGTTAAGTCAGAGGATTGTCTTTATCTGTCCATTCTGGCCATAAGGAAATTCACTATATCCGTCATTAAAGAGCAAGAAAGTCCCAACTTGTTAGATTTTTTAACACTTGGGAGGGGCGTTCAGGTTTTGGCAATGGATGTGCACTTTACGTCATCGTTTAATTTGTCACTACAAATGATTATGTAGGTATAGATTCTAGATGAGAGTGATATATCATTAGACTTATCGTCATCATAAATCTGCCAGTAACACAACCTGTGTTTTTGTAATCATCTTATCATTATCATTATCAGCTATGCTTATTATATTATCTTTCTTATTATTACTATTATTTTTTTACTACAACTATTACTATTATTATCTGTAGCCGCTGGATAATCACATACTTTATATAGCACTGTATCATATATTCTGTATATAACGTATTCTGCAAAAAAAGGAATGAGGAAAACAATGGAAAATTGCAATATTGTTTTGATGTGTTGAAAACAGTGTGTGGTGGTCAAAAACCCACGGTATTGCATTCTTCCAGAGTCAAAGACCACGTGTTGCTTTCTTGCAGATTCAAAGACCACGGTGCTACATACTGCGATTCAAAACCCATGGTTCTACATTCTTGCAGAGTGAAGAACCCATGGTGCGCATTCTTGCAGAGTTAAAACCTAGGGTACTGCATTCTTGCAGAGTTAAAAGCAGACAGTCACTGCATTCTTGCAGAGAAAAAAACTCACAGTGCTGTATTCTTGTAGAGTCAAAACCCATTGTACTGCATACTTGCAGAGTCAAAATCCCACAGTGTTGCATACTTGCATTGCAGAGTCAAAAACCCTTGGCACCTGAATCTTGGCTGAAGTCAAAAACCCACGGTGCCACATTTTTGCAGAGTGAAAAAACCCCAGTGCTGCATTCTTGCAGAGTGAAAAACCTACAGCATTGTATTCTTGCAGAGTCAAAATCCATGTTGCTGCATTCCTGCGAGATCAAAACCCATGGTGCTACATCTTACAGAATAAAAAAAAAACAGTCAAAACCCACGGTGCTAATTTTTGCAGTGTCAAAACAGTGACTTGGGTAAAACCCACGGCACTGCATTCTTGCAGAGTAAAAAACACACGGTGCTTCATTCTACCAGAGCTAAAAACCCAAAAATGGGTGCCTGAGGGGGCCATTCTTGCAGAGTCAAAAACCCACTGTGCTGCATCTTCAGAGTAAAAAAAAACAAAAAAAAGTGGGAAGAGTGAAGAACCCACGGTGCTGCATCCTTGCAGGTCAAACCACGTGTGCTGCATTCTTCAGAGTGAAGAACCCACGGTGCTGCATTCTTGCTGAGTCAAAACCTACGTGCTGCATCCTTACAGAGTCAACAACCCACGGTAGCATCTGCATGTTTTGCAGAGTAAAAATCCACAGTGCCTGCATTCTTACTGAGTGAAAACAACACCAAAAAATGGTGGCTTGCGCATTCCTGAGGTGAAGAACCACGGTGCTGCATCCTTGCAGAGTAAAAAAACCCACGTGTGCTCTGCAATTAAACAGAGTAAAAAAAACACACACAAGCACAAAACATGGTGCTGCATTTCCTTTGAGAGTGAAGAACCCACTGTGCTGCATCATTGCAGAGTAAAAAAACCCACGATCTGCATTCTTTCAGTGTCAAAAACCCAGGTACTGCATTCTTGCAGAGTCAAAACCCACTGGTACTGCATCCTTGCAGAGTCAAAAACCCACGGCCTGCATTCTTTGCTGATTCTTGCAAAGAAAATCCATGGTACTGCATTTTGCAGAGTGAAAAACCCATGGTCTGCATTCCTGCAGAGTGAAAATCCAGTGCTGCATCCTTGCAGAGTAAAAAACTCACGTGCTGCATTCTTGCAGAGTTAAAAAGAAAAAAACAAAACCTACGTGCTGCATTTTTGCAGAGTCAAAACCCATGGTGACTACATTTTTGCAGAGTGCAAAACCCAGGTTGCTGCATTCTTGCAGAGTGAAAAACTAGCTACATTTTTGCAGAGTAAAAAAAAAAAACATGATGCTGCATTTCCTTCAGAGTTAAAAAAAACAACAACACGTGCTGCATTCTTGCAGAGTCAAAAACCCTGTGTCTGCATTCTTGCAGAGTCAAAAACCCATGGCACTGCATTCTTGCAGAGTCAAAAGCTATGGTACTGCATTCTGCAGAGTGAAAGAACCCAAGTGCTGCATCCTTGCAGAGTCAAAAAACACAGTGCTGTATTCGTTATAGAATAAAAAACCTATGGTCTGCATTCTTGCAGAGTGAAGAACCCAGGTACTGCATTCTTGAAGATCAAAACCTATTGACTGCATTCCTACAGAGTGAAGAACTCCACTGTGCTGCATTCTTCAGAGTCAAAACCCACTGTGCTGCATCCTTGGCAGAGTAAAAAAAACATGGTGCTGCATTCTTAGAGTAAAAATAAAAGAAAAAAACAACAGTGCTGCATTTTGCAGTGGTCAAAAACTCGGTGGCTGTAAAACCCACAGAAGCTGCATTCTTGCAGAGTCAAAAACCCACGTTCATCAATCTTGCAGAGTAAAAATCTACAGTGCTGTATTCTTGCAGAGTCAAAACCCACTGTGCTGCATCTTGCAGAGTCAAAAACCCATGGCACTGCATTCTTGCAGAGTCAAAAACCCACGGTGCTACATTCTTGCAGAGTCAAAAACCCACGGTGCTACATTCTTGCAAGTCAAAAACCCACGGTGCTGCATTCTTACAGAAAAAAAACATGGTGTGGATTCTTGTAGAGAGAGAGAGAAAAACACGTGCTGCATTCTTGCAGAGTAAAAAAACCCACGGTGCTATATTCTTGTAAAGTCAAAATCCCACAATGCTGCATTCCTGCAGAGACAAAAACCCACGGTGCTGCATTCTTGCAAAGTTCCAAATCCCATGGAGCTGCATTCTTGCAGAGTCAAAAACCCCCCACAAACGGTGCTGCATCCTTGCAGAGTCAAAACTTATGGTGCTGCATTCTTGCAGAATCAAAACCCCCGGTAACTGCATATTTTGCAGAGTGAAAAACCCATGGTGCTGCATTCCTGCAGAGTGAAGAACCCACTGTGCTGCATCCTTGCAGAGTAAAAAACCCACGGCACTGCAATCTTGCAGAGCCAGAAATCTAATGGTGCTGCATTCTTGCAGAGTCAAAAACCCATGGTGCTACATTCTTGCAGAGTAAAAAAAAAAAAAAAAAAAAAAAAAACACGGTGCTGCATTCCTGCAGAGTGAAGAACCCACGGTGCTGCATCCTTGCAGAGTCAAAACCGACTGTGCTGCAATCCTTGCAGAATAAAAACCCATGGTGCTGCATCCTTGCAGAGTCAAAAACCCATGGTGCTGCATTCTTGCAGAATGAAAAACCCATGGTGCTGCATTCTTGCAGAATCAAAAAACCCTCAGTGTTACAGAGTCAAAATCCCACGGCACTGCATTCTTGTAGTCAAAAACCCAGTACTGAAATCTTGCAGAGTCAAAACCCCACGGTGCTATATTCTTGCAGCTCAAAAAACCCACTGTGATGTATTCTTACAGAGTCAAAAACCCGGTGCTGCATTCTTGTAGAGACAAAACCCACGGTGCTGTATTCCTACAGAGTCCAGAACCCACGGTGCTGTATTTACAGAGTCAGAACCCACGGTGCTGTGTGGATAGACAAAGATATATGAGAGTCTGAAAATCGAAAATCCACCACCCGATGGTGGGAAGAACAGTTGAAGGAACGCCTCTTGCATCTCTTGGTCCTGGAATATCAAAGGGGGGAAAAAAGTCCTCAGGTTTACTCCGTCGTCATCTCTGGAGAAGGGACTCCTCTTAGTCCAGTGAGCGAACGTAAGGGGAAGGAAAGTTCCCGAGTCTACCCTATCGTCAACTCTGCCCAACTCCACTCAGAAAGTCGCATGGCAGACTCTGTCGTCGTATGGAGTGATGTCATGGAGGAATTAAAGGGACTCCGGAGACCTTGTGAGGAAGGGAAGCCATAAGGACTCTGCTTCAGAATCTTCGAGTGACAACATGACAATAAGAAGCAGAAATCAAGACAACGAAAACGCACTACGTCAAAATCCTCAAGTGGTGGTGAGTGATGATGGTGACATGATAATACACCAGCCCAAAGACCAAAATAACTGCTCCCACTCAAAAAAAAAAAAAAAAAAAAAATGAAGTGGAGCTAATACAAAATGTTGCAAGTAAAACTACCCAAGCTATATGGTAGTAGTCCTGAGAGTATTAGGCCTTCTGGAGTCGGTTTGAGCAAGAGTTACTTTGCACATCCATGCCCCCCAGGTAAAACTGAACTGCTTGTTTGACCTTTGCGATACAAATGGTGAAAAGGTACATTACCCACTGTATGGGACTGCTGAGGAAGGAGGGCTTAAAGACAGCATTCACAATCCTTGATGCCTTGAGATAAAAAATTTGTACTTGAGTCACATAGAAGTAGAGCTAACAATTGGGCCATGGGCGAGGGAAGGTGGTGAGAAGTCTGGTGGACAGAATGGACAATCGACTCCAATCCAAGTGGCATGCCATTTGGACTGACAAAGCCGATCAAAGATTCCTCATCAAAAAACGTAAAGGAATTCCTACAGAAGGAGATGGACGTGATGACCCATGACATGACCCACTAGCATTTTCTAAGGCCCAGTTCAAGTGTTGAAATTGGAAACAAAGGACAAGACCGAGAAAGTGAAGGTCATGGATACTGTACCCAGACGAGCATGTAAGTGTCTGCGCCTAAAAAACCAAACTAGAGACGTATGGCCTAGCCACAAATTAATACCTCTAATTGTTGAATCTGGAAATTGATATGATGAATTGTTCGCTTGTGTACAGACCCCCCACCCCATTTTCATGTGCCCTGGTATTCAAGTCACTCCAACCCTTGAGTATCGCATGAAATGTAGTGGCTTAAGCACAGGAAAAAAGATGCTCATATTCTTAGGGACAGATCACTATATAAGAATGTAAGGGAGGTTGATTGAAAACCCTGTGAGTTAAGGTTGTGGAGGAAAGATTACGAGAGGTTACATTAAATACTTCAAAAAACTCGCCACTGAAAAATAATGAGTTTGATGGAAAATTGAAGGACCTTGGACAAATTGTTGAGGCTACAGCCTCACAGCAACAATGGCCCCCCAAAGAGCAATCATTCATTGGATGACATCGGACACAGCCAGCGAGGCGTGGAACGCTGTAATGAGCGAGGTGGCCCCTCCCATTGGTTCCAAAGTGATCGAGCAACAAGCTCGCTTACAAAATCTATGTGATATGTGCCTTGCTGCTGGGACTCTGGTAGTTCTGTCCATCAAGGTTAGTTTCTGTTCCATCAAGGGTTTAGTAGAGTTTTTTTATGCCTCAGCACAAAGTAGAGAAGAGAGGGACCCAAAACAGGTTAGTGATTAGTTGATGTGGATTTACTACAATTGACACCAAGAAAAAACTACCATGACACAAAACAGATTGGTATCCCTTGGGTGAATCGTCCTCGACTACTTTCTCTGAATGTATTTTGATCAAAGCTAGAAGCAAGCCATTGAACACTGCTCCCACTTGGCCACACCTACAAGACCTGGCTCCTATCAGGCACACCCACCACAAATAGAGTGTTGAGTTCACTGATCGGGCAAAGAGACCCCACTTGGCACTTATATCCCTAGAGATCAGAAGGTGGAGAGGAGAAGAACCCCCTTTACTGTGTAGGGACAAAAATGGACGGTTCAGTGAGCAGGTTCACTGGGAGCAACAAAATATTTTGGGACCTACATAAGTGAAGTGGCTCCGGTTATGTTACGCCACACATGAAGACACTATGTTTTGGATGATAGCTAAAAAAAAAATGATTAGCTAAAAAAAAAAATTAGGGGGACCCTGGGTTTAGAGAGTATATAAGATGAAAAAGGGAAAGATCAGGGGAAAAGGACTATCAAGTCAAAAAAATTTGTGGGGACAAAAGAGGGAAACCATGGTTTTGATGGACATCATGATTTTAATCCCCTTTTAAGAAAAACTGAGCCCAGTTACCAGAAAATTTGGATAAATGGGTGAGAAAGACGACCGCGGGGCCTGAAACACGTCTTCAAAGGGACAAAATCCTGAAGGCTAAATATACAGCAGAAAGGGAAAAAAGTTACTCTAAGAAAGAAGTGCCAAGCAGGTAAAGGGAGTAGGAGACGCCAGGGGGAAGATGTGGTAACCTCCCAACACCACTCGGTATTGAATCCTAACAAAACCTGAGGAAAAAAAGGGAAAATTGTTTCGACTGTCTGCTTGCTTTTGGGGCACCCCCCTAAAAAACAGGTTGTGCAAGGCCTGGAGGGGTTTGGAAGCCCAGCACACGCATCATTCGCTCTCCTGAGGATACTACCCAAAACCAAATTAGCATATGTAAATTTAAAAAGGGAACTTCTATGTAGATGACCTCTTGAGTCCCCGTTGAGAATGAAAGGGAATTTCCATTCCCCCCCAGGCAAAGCAGTTGAAGAGGACCTTTCCCTTAAACTCATTTGGCTTTCCACTTAAACTATGGTGGAATGTCAAACCCCAATTGTCAAAATTGATCTGACAAAACAGGACCTTCCAACCCGACAGAGCCTTAGGGGTTTCCCGTAGAAACCAGAGGGTTTGATATTTTTTCCCAAAACAAGGGGACTTGTTACAGCCCAAACCGATCTCCCAAAAAGGGGCATGCTAAGTTATTATGAAGTCAGTATATACCCGCCTGGCTTCTAGCCCCTCCCATTTCATGGGTTTAGGAAAATGAATCTACCAAGAGGAAAGTGAAAGGGTGTTCCCCAAGAGGGATGGGATGAAGAGCTTGGCTAACAGATTCCATAAAAATAGAACACATGGCTCAGTGGAGCTAAAGGAATTGGGAAGGTTTCTGTTGTCAACAGGTGCAAGTGCCCAATTAATCTTGGAAAAATGTGCAGAGGGGGCCCGGGGACAGAAACTAAAATTTTCTTTGATACATCCACAAAAGCCCACTATGCAAACCGTTTTTTGTACTTGAGAATCCAAGATTGTCGGGTATCCCAAAAAGGCTCTTCACTTTGGCAAAGAACAGATAGCTTTTTCCCCAATAAAGGACAACCACCATCCCCAGAACTGGGAGTTTTCAGCAGCAGTCCCTTTGGCAGCCACCAAAAATGCAAAGTTACGGAAGGAGTTCTCTTTGCCCCATGAAAGACTCGTGTTCTGGACTGATAGCACTATGGGTTTTTACAGTACCCTCATGAGCATCTTTTCATCGATTTTCTACACATTTTTTGTCCGCAATTCGAATGTGAAATTTTTACAACAAAAAATCACTTCCCCAACAGTGGAGACATGTAAGATCAGAGCTTAACACAGCCGATGCTGCTTCCAGAGGTCTTTCAGCTATGGAGTTAATGCGAAGAAAGAATTGGAAAAAAAAAAAAAATCCCCAGGATTTCAAATGAAGATCCTGAGTTAAGAATATGACTATATTATTTGCAGCTGGCAATAAGGAAAGTAGTACTTGTGGACCCACTGTTTGAGCGATATCCCTCGTGGTACAAGCTGCAAACATATTGTGGCACTGGCTTTTTTTGCACATTCTGTTCAGCATGTAGAAGAAAAGTGTTCACACCGGGGACTCTAACCTCAGTGTAAACTGGAGATCCAAGCAGCAAGGATGGTTTATCATCAGACAAGTGCAAAGAACCTGCTTTGCTGAAAGAATTAGACATATTGAAGAGAGGGAAAAAAAAATTCCTCTGGGACCCACTTGGATGATCAGGGCATGCTTTGTGCAGATGGATAGAGAATCAATGAATGTATCGATCAGAATTCTAAAAGGCCCTGATCTTACCGAATGAATCATCCTGTAACCATTTTTAATATGTTCAAGACATTCATGTGTTTTATGCCAGACATTCTGGCCGAGAGAACACACCTTGGCAGAATTCCAAAGGAAATATTGGACAGTGAGCAGATAGGCCCTTGATTGACTGAATACTAACATAACTGTTTCACCTGCCGGAAGAGTAAATAGCAATTCCCCTGACTCAGAGGCAAGGAGATTTACCTATTGACGCGAGTAAACACTATGGGCCCCTCCTTTCTAGTACACTGGAGTGGATTGTTGTTTGACCCCCAATTCATGTAGTCTGCAAACTGGCACACCAGAGAAGCGAAAAATTTTGATTAGTCCTTTACATACTTGGGCATAGGGGCTGTCCATTACTGAAACCCTCCAAAGTCTCTAGATCGCTGCTTAGCACTTCCATTATTTATACTAATGTGCGTATAGCCCTGTAGTCTGTTAGGGGGGGAACCCCCTATGAAGATCTACTATTGGATAGAGAATAAACTTCTTGAGACCGAAACGGGACTAGCAACAACTCAGGCCTCGGTCTCTAAGGACAAGTCCATTGATGACATTTTATAAACAGAGGAGCATTGAGTGGGTTTCCAACCCCCGATGCAGCATCTTCACATGGGAGGTGTTGTCTCGGCGAACAACACCACAATTCAAACCATACGGGAAGATTCTCTCTTTCGATCATAGGCCACCCAGGGAGAGATAGATGATGATCGACTATGAGCCCTATTTTGTGAAGTAGTAGAGAAGCCACAATATAAACTGGCGTCCTCTTAACTTCGATTCAGTGGGCAAACGTTACAGAAGCAGAGTTGCCTTTTTTAACCCCTACCATGACCTGAGAATGATGTATGATGTATACCAGGTTGCAGACAAGAAGGCAATGTTCACTTGGGACAATATATATATCAACGAAGGCCTGGATACACACGCCAACAATGTTCCTAAGCACTATAGGTTATGGGAAAAAAGATGCGAAAGCTGAATACCAGGAAACACAATATTGAGGATGAAGGGACAGAAAACAGTTGCAAGCCATTCTAGAAAGAGAAATCTTCAGGAAGGAGGGACCTTGTCTCTCCTCATTTGCAGAACAACCTCACTCCCAGGAATAGTGGAGGCTAGGGAGGGGGTGGATAGAGGCTATAGGCGGTGAAGTATGGTTATCGTTATGGGGGAAAAAGTTTTAAAAAGTCAGAATTAGTTCTGTCTGGAAAAAATTTTTCTTCATACCAGACCCCTCAGACCCATTTTAATAAGTGTTGAAAGGGTATGCCTCTTTAGAAGGATAGCATCATATCCCAAAACGGTGTGGGATTATTGGTTTGCTCCACTGCAGAGAGCAGAAAATTGGGGGAGTGTTAGCCGCTGTTACAACCACATTACAATCATATCAGCAGCTGGTTATTCTATATTCTGGTATATCACATATTCTGTAACACTGCGATCTGGAGAGGCCGCTAATTATTTTGTATTAAAAATTCAATCTTCATCCTCTTCAGAGAAGGCCTCGTCACGGTTGTGCCACCGGGTCAAACATGTGGTCTATATTCAACCATAAGAAGTGACTTATCAAAAAAAACATGTTGTGCGAAGGGTCGCTGCCACTAGGGAAGTGGAAGTGATGGGCGGCTCTTCATGTGGTTTGATGATGGGGGAGGAGATAGTGGATCGCGAATCCCAAAACTAATCAATAACATATGAAGTAGATAGAATGTTTACTGACGTTTGGTAAAACAGTTTAAAGAGTGAGGGCGTTCAGGGGAACCTCCGTGCCATCAAGACGCCCATCGGCATTGTGTGGAATTCAGACGTCTTAAGCTTTGATATTCTGCACTGTCCCGAAATGTGTATGTTATCCAGCTATTTTAAGAAGTTTTTATCTTTTTATAATCTAAATTTATGTTGATTATTTAGTGGCCTCCTGTATTGTTCTGTGCATGCATTACTATAATCGATGAATATCCATTAACAGGTTTGACCGCTTACTGAATAACCCTTAGGAGGTTGTTTTACGCAGTGGTGTTTGTGTGTTCATGATATATACGCAAGGATTTAACCGTCGATTCTCGGGTTACAAATATTATTAAAATTTTTTTTTTTTTATCTTAGCTGCCACCACCTACCTGGAAGCCTTGGTTTTGTTTTAAATTCGTCCAGAGGCAAAGTATCATCTGTTATTAAAGGCAAGAAGGAAGAAGGGTGGGCGTAGAGTGTAGTTTAGAGTTTATGTGGGTAATAGGAAGCAAGTGTAAGGTATTTATAGAAGTTACCAACGGTGCCAAGGACTCAACAATTGTTTTTTTTAACGTGGTTTAGTCCGAGATGGAGTGCGGTGACTGAAAGTCCATTAGAAGAAAGAAACCCACAGAAATTATTTAAGGAGAGTACTACAAGTACTAGTACTAATAAGTATTGAATATTACTATTATTCATTATCATGATTATATTTATATTCCTGTCCAATCATGAGCATTTATCATCATTGATTTTATCGGTATTATTATTATTATCTTATTGTTATTAGCAGGCAGCAGTAGTCGAAATAGTAGTCTCATATGCATTAAGGGTGTTGTTTCCTACTAAGCCTCATTGCAACTTGTGACGCTACTTTAAAAATTAAATTTTTATAAAAAAAAAACTTAAATCATAAAAAAAAGTATTAAAAAAAAAGCTATTATAACTTTAGGGTTAACACATCATTCTTCTTGTCGTTTTCTTGTGCATGTTCCTTTTTGGACCTGTAATTTAAGACAATATTAAGATGGAGTGTAGTGTTTATCCATTTATTTCTCTTTAATACTATGATGTTCATGGCTTGTCTTTCAACACACAGTATCCAAAAACCTGTAGATTAAATCTTTTTTTCTTAAGCATCACGTAAGCATTGACTCGCGACTTTGCAAGGTCCGTTTTTTGCTGGCACTTAATATATTTATATTTGTTTGTTTGTTTACGGCTTAACACACCAACTATACATCTATCACCTCTCTCCTATCTACATCTATCTCTCTTCTCCTCTCTCTATTCTCTCTATCTATCTCTTTCTCTCTCTATCTCTCTCATATCTTTCCCTCACTCTCATCTTTGTAACAAAATATACTCTACCTTTGTCACTTTCTCTTTATCTTTCGTTGCACTCTCTCTCTATCTTTCTATCTCTCTATACTCTATATCTCTCTCTCTATATTCTCCTCATTTATCTATACCTACATATATCTATAACTCTCTCTACTATACGTTTCTTATATCTATATCTCTCTCTATCTATCTCTATATTTTTCTTCTCTATAACCTATCTCTCTATCTACTCTCATCATATCTAATCTCTCTCTATATCTCTCCTCTCTCTCTCTCCTATCTCTCAATCTCTTATTTAAACTTCTCTCTACTATTCACTTCTCTATCATTTTCTTAAATTATATATATCTATAACACCGATAAACCTATTCTATATCATCTCTCTACTTCAATCGCTTCTCTCTCCTTCTATCTCTCTCTTACTCTATTTCTCTATCTCCTCTCTCTCTCCTCTCTCTCTCTCTACTCCCATCTCCCCTCTCTCCCTCTCTCCCCCCCCCCACCCCCCCCCATTTCCACACCCACCCCCCACTCTCTCCCCAACCCCCCCACTCTCATCTATCTCTCTCTCTCTCTCTCTCTCTCTCTCTCTTCTCTTCTACGCTCTCTCTCGCTTCATCATCCCTCTACTCTCTCTCCTCTTATCTCTCTCTCTCTCTCTCTCTCTCTCTTTCCTCTCTCCTCTCTTACCCTTTTCCTCCCCCTCATACCTCCTCATATTATCTCTATTTCAAACGTTATACTCACTCTTCTCGCTCTCTCTCTCTCTCTCTCCTCTCTCTCTCTCCTCTATTCTCTCTCTTCTCTATCTTATCTCTCCTCTCTCTCTCTCTCCTCCTCCTCCTCTCATCTCTCTACCTCTCTCTCTTCTCTCTCTCTCTCTCTCTCCTTCTCTCTCTTCTCTCTCCTCTGTCTGGTCTCCTCTCTCTCTCTGATCTTGTATGTCTGTCTTTCTCTCTCTCCTCTCCTACTCTCTCCTTCCTCCTCCCTCTCTCTCTCTCTCTTCTCTCTCTCTCTTCCACACACACACACACACCACACAACCACACACACACAACACAACAAAGATATATATAAAGTTATATATATATATATATATATTATATAATATATATATATTATATATATATGTATATATATATATTATTTATTTATCTATATTATTTATTAGGTATATATAAAAGAATAGATAGATAGATATAGATAGGATAGATAGATAGATTTATTAAAACACTCTTCCATGCTGATACTATGGAAGAAAGGGAAAAAAAAAAAAAAAAAAAAAATACAAAAACAAAAAAAAAAAAAAAACTTAGATTTATTGAAATTGAAAATGAGACTACATTTTTCGAAAAAATCCACCTGGACACAACCTTTTTATTCGTGTTTTTTTTTTACCATTACATAGTGTGTGTTATATATATGCATATTATAATTTTCTTCTTCTCTTTAACGGAAGGTTCATGTCTGACTGAATGGAAGCACGGCAGTCCTGGCCCGGGGTTCACCAGCTGATACATTTGAATTGTAGTTTTTTTTTTGTTTAAAGGTTGGGAATGCTATGGCGAAAGGGGAGGTACGGATCGGGGGTAGGGGTTCGTGTTCCCAAGTTGCACTGTTTCACACGGGAGACAGCAGATGTTACCTTTTTAGGTAATCATTTATCTCTATGTCTACTAGTTTTATAAAGGGTATAGGGACCACCCTGATCTCGCTCCTGTCCTACTCAAACGCTAACACCAGAGTCTCTTGCTCTATCTATCGCTACTCTATTCTGCCATACACTCTAGTCTTTGTCACACTATCTTCATCTTAGTCAACTGTTCTCTTCTATTGTCACTCTCTATCTCTGTCGTTCTTTCTCTCTAATCTCTATCTATATATGCTCTCTTCAGTTAGATCATCTTTAATCTCTCAGTCATCTCTATCTCATCTCTCTCTACTCTCTCTCTCTCGCTCTCTCTCTCTCCTCTTCTCTACTATATCTCGCTACGTTCCAACTTCTAGCTCTATTCAATTCTCTCTAGATTCAACTTATCTATCTTTCTTCAAACTTCCTATCATCTCTCACTTATCCCCTCTCTATCTAATCTATATTAACTTCTACTCTTCTCTCTGCAATTAGCTCTCTCTCTCTCTGACTATCCTCTCTATCTCTCTCCTCCTACTCTCTCTCTCTCTCTCTCTCTCCCCCTCTCGCTCTCTCTCGCGCTCCTCTTCTCTCTATTCAATCACCACACCCCACTCCCTACACCCCCACCCCTTCTCTCTCTCTCTCTTCTCTCTCTATCTCTTCGTCCCGCTCGGCTCCTCTCTTCTCTCCCTCTACTCTCTCTCTCTCTCTCCCACCCTTCCTCTTTCTCTTTCTAGTCCGCTCTATCTTCTCTCTTTCTCTCTCTAATACTATCTACTTTCTCTCTCTCTCTTCACTTCTCTCTCTGACTCTCTCATTCTGTCTCTCATCTCATCCATCCTCTCTCTCTATCTCTACTATCTCTCTCCGCTATCTATTACTCCTCTATCTCTCTCTCTCCTCGCTCTATCTTCCTCGCACTCTCTCTCTCTCTCGTTCTTCTCTGTCAGTTCTCCTCTCTTATTTTCAAGTATAGTCTTACTCTTCACTCTATACTATTTCTCAATTCTCTCTCTCTCTACACTATCTCCATCTCTCTCTCTATTCTCTTTCTTCACTTATGCGATTATCATACTGCCAAGGTATCTCTATCGAATCTAGTACTAATCTCTCTCTCTCTCTATCTTCCTCTCTCTCTCTCTCTCCTTCTCTCCTTCTTCTTCTCTCTCCTTCTTCTTCTCTCCCTCTCCTCTCTCTCTCTCTCTCCTCTCTCTCTCTCTCTTACTTCTCTCTCTCTCCCTCTTTTCACTTCTACTTTTTTTTTTTTTTTTTTTTTTTTTTTTTTTTTTTTTTTTTTTTTTTTTCCTCTCTTCTCTCTCTCTCTCTCGCTCTCTCTTCTCCCTCTCTCTGCTATCCTCTCTTCTCTCTCTCTCTCACTCTCTCTCTCTCTCTCTCTCCTCTCTTTCTTTCCACTTCTCTCTCTCTCGCTCCTCTCCTCTCTCTCTCTCTCTCTCTGTCTCTCTCTTTTCTCTCTCTCTCTCTCTCTCTCCACACACACACACACACAACACCACACACACACACACACACAGATATAAGATATATATATATATTATATATATATATATATATATATATATATATATATATATATATAGTATATGTATATATATATATATTATATTTATTATATATTTATTATGTTATAGTATAATACAATATATAGATAGATTTAGATAGATAGATAGATAGATAGATAGATAAAACACTCTTCCATGATGATATCTGGAAGAAAAAAAAAAACAATACAAAAAAAACTAGATTATTGAAAAAAATGAGACACATTTCGAAAAAATCCACCCTCCCTGGAATTCTGGGATTCCATCTTTTATTGTTGTGGGTGTGTTTTTTTTCTTCCATACATATGTGTGTTGTATCTATAGTATATATATTATTCTTCTTCTTCTATATAAGCAAAAGGATAGGATTTCAAGGATTAACCGTTCTCGATTCTCGGTACAAATCTAGCTGCCACCACTGCCCTGGGTTAATTCGTTCCAAGAAGGCAAAGTATCCAGTTCTTAAAGGAAAGAGGGTGTGAAGCGTTGGAGTGGTATTTTGAGCGCTGTGGCGTGATGGCTGTTATGATGTGTAGAGTGTTAGGTTGATTTTGTGAGTTTATCCCCCTGTGGAGTGTGAGTTATAGGAAGAAAGTAAGTGTTAAAGTTATATAGAAGTTATTACCATCTCAAGGCCACCCAAGGATATATCAACACTGTTTAACGTGGTTTGGTATGTCCGAGATGGAGGAATGGAGTGCGTTGTTCTTGCGTTGTCTAGTTCGTTGTTTGGTTTGCGTGTTTGTTGTCAGTTGACCTGAAGGTCCATATAGAAAAACCCACAGATATTTAAGGAGAGAGAGTTAAGATAGCAGAGTTAAGTAAGGAAAAAGAAGAGTAGAGGATGGAGAGTAGTAGTGAGAAGAGTTACAGAGTAAGTAGAAGTAGAGGAGAAAGTACTACAAGAGTTACTATTACTAATAATAATTATTACATTATTATTATCATGATTATTATTTACATTCCTTGTTTCATCATTGATCAGTATCATCATGATTTTATCGTTTATTATTATTATTATCATTATTGTTATTAGCAGCAGCAGTAACAGAGTTAGTTCGAAATAAGTAAGTATAATCGAAAAAGTCGAAACGTTCAGTACGGCTAGTCGAGTTAAGTAGTAAGTAATAGTAGGCAGTAGTCGATAGTCGAAAAATAGTTGTCTTTCATATGCATATAAGGGTGTTAAACCTCATGCAACTGTGCTAAAAAAAAAGTTAAAAGCTTATTATAACTTTAGGAGGTTTAAATAATCTTGGTTTTGTTTTTCATGCTGTTCCTTTTGACTGGTATTAAATTAAGAGTGGTATCCATTTATTCTCTTATATTATAATTATGATGTTCATGGCCTTGGTCTTTAACAAACAAGTATCCAAACAACTGTAGATTAAATCTTAAGCATCCCGGAAGCATGAAATCGCGACTTGCAAGGTCCGTTTTTTGATGGCACTTAAGATAGTTCTATTTGTGTTTGTTACTGTTACCCCCCCTCCTCCCTCCTCCCACCTCTCTCTCTCTCTCTCTCCTCTCTCCTCTCTCTCTCTCTCTCTCTCTCTCTCTCTCTCTCTCTCTCTCTCTATCCTCTCTCCTTCCTCTTTCCCTCACTCTCTTGTCACACACTCTCTCTCTTTGTCACTTCTCGTTCTTTTTGTCACTCTCTCTCTCTCTTTTCTCTCTCTCCTCTCTCTCTCTCTCTCTCTCTCTCTCTCTCTCCTCTCCTCTCTCTCTCTCTCTCTTCACTTTTCTCCTCTCTCTCTCTCTTCTCTCTATCTATTCTCCTTCTCTCTCTCCTCTCTCCTCTCTCTCTCTATCTCCTCTCTTCTCCCCTCTCCCCACCTCTCCCTCCTTCCTCCCTCTTTTCCCCCCACCCCCCCCCTATCTCTCTCTTCTCTACTCATGCTCTCTCTCTCTCTCTCGCTCCTCTCTCCGCTCTCTCTCTCTATCTCTATCTCTCTCTCTCTCTCTCTGCTCTCTCTCTCTCTCTCTCTTCTCTCTCTTACTTCTCTCTCTCTTCACTTCTCTCTCTCTCTCTCCACTTCTCTCTCTCTCTCTCTCTCTATCTCCTATCTCTCTCTCTCTCTCTCTCTCTCTCTCTCTACTCTGTCTGTCTGTCTCTCTCTCTCTCCTCTCTCTCTCTCTCTCTCCTCTCCTCTCCTCTCTCTCTCTCTCTCCTCACCACACTCACACACACCACACACAACAACACACACACACACACACAGATTATATATATATATAATATATATATATAGATATATATATATATATATAATAATATGTATATATATATATATTTATTTATATATATATTTATATGTATATATAAATAGATAGATAGATAGATAGATAGATAGATAGATAAAACAACTCTTCCATGCTGATACTATGGAAGAAAAAAACAATACAAAAACTAGATTTATTGAAAATGAGACTACATTTTCGAAATCCACCTGGATTACATCTTTTATTGTGTTTTTTTCTTCCATACATATGTGTGTGTATATATATGTATATATATTCTTCTTCTTTTAACGGAAGGTTCATGTCTGAGCCGCCGTGGTCACAGCATGATACTTAATTGTAGTTTTTTTTTTCATGTTGTGATGCTCTTGGAGTGAGTACGTGGTAGGGTCCCCAGTTCTTTCCAACGGAGAGTGCCGATTTTACCTTTTTAGGTAATCATTCTCTCTATTTTATCCGGGCTTGGGCCAGCACTGAATTGGGCTGGCCCCACCCACCCAGCGGCTGGGCAGGCAATCGAGGTGAAGCTCCTTGCCAAGGAACAACGCGCCGGCCGGTGACTCGAACCCTCGAACTCAGATTGCCGTCGTGACAGCCCTTGGTCCGATGCTCTAACCTTTCAGCCACCGCGGCCTATGTGTGTGTGTATATATATATATATATATATATATATTATATTAATACATAGTAGAAGAGAGAGAGAGAGAGAAAGAGATGAGAGAAGAGAGAGAGTGTGCACAATGTAGCAGACGGGCCCGGGTGACCTCACCTCCTCCCCCCATGTTTCCCTCCAGCTTTTCTATCGCTTCCGGCAGCTGGAACGGTCACTACTTATACCGAGGAAGAATGGGTCTTAGAGTTTTCGAGCTTAGCCCCGGCGTGGTAAGGTCGGCCTAGCCTCACCCTCCGGGCGGGCTGACCCGAACGTGACACCGCGCAGTGCTTTTACCCAAAAGCCAGGTCAAAAGCGTGTGTTACCCCTTTCCCTTGTGTTGTGAGTTGAAAACTATGTTGACTACCATTTCTGTTCCACCAACAGTCATAGCCTTTACAATCTGGTGGCACTGCAGGCGCTGTGTCCTTTCAGCTCGCAGCACGAACACCTCCGAAAAAAAAAAAAAAAAAAAAAAAACGCTCAACCATATTCCAAGACATGTCTAAGAAAACAAAACCACGTAAGTACACGTTGGGCCCCTTTTCTTATTTCTTTTCCCTTCCTTCTCCCAAAATGTGTTAACCGTTTTTTTTTTGGGGGGTAAAAGTGCTAATAACAGCAAATGGCACGTTCCCCACTATTCTTTTGACCTCAGATCCACTACCATGCGATCACAGTATGTGGTCAACAAACATGAATATCGTTCGTTAGTTAGGAAATTTAAATTAATTTCTCTCGTTATTATGTTGTTTTCATCTGCAACGAAATAACGCGTTCGTGATCTTATCTTATCATGAATATCTTTTTTATTTTTATCTCGTTCCTCCCCTCACTTGTGGTCGGTCGGTTGTGGTCTGACCTGACCTCACCTTTCTTTTTTTCCGGTCAACCTGGGGGATTAACTGTTCATTGCTTATTGGTGACACGTTCTATCGGCGTTTCTATCGGTTGTAACGCAATTCTTTAAGATTTTATATTTTGAATATAGTGTAGGATCTTCCCCATATCATAGTGCACAGGTTGCCCGTATTACCCGGGGTTGCGTAATCGCCTAATAGATCTGCGCTCCGATGTTTGATAAGTAGGTACATGTAAAACTGAAGTTATTCGTTTGATCGGCAACTTTGAGTCGGTGTGACCCGCATTTTACTTCCGTTAAAAAAATGTAGGACTAGGGTTTAAGCTAGAATCATTATTCGCTTATAATCACACCCTCTTGAAGTCACTTGCATTTTTTGGGGTACTTCCCAGGCGGTTGTGTGATTCATGAAAATTTAGTCCCCTTGGGGAATGTTACGAGGCCTAACACAGATACGCAGAAAAGAGCAGGTTATTTATAGATTTTCTTCATATTTTCTGACCCCGAGAAGATTTGTTTGCTAAAAAGCTTGCGAAGATTTCTTTCATGTCACCATTCATTACTGTGTACATTCTGCCCACATATCATTAAATGTTGAATTAAATGTGGTATTTGAAAAAATTTTTTGCTAGCATTGCTAATTTACCTCAGTTTTGTTATAGTAAACGTTAATATTCTGTTTTGTGTTTCATTCTCTGTGTGATTCACTCTCACTTTCACTCATTCACGCTCGCTGACATTTATTTCTTCTCTATGTGACGACAATTTGGGTTTCAAGTAAATCCTTGCGGATTGCCTTTGTCATTTCCCTTATCTACTCTCATATCTATCAGAGACAGTAGGTAGTTCAAGCCAGGTCCATGCGGATCGCTACTGACATCTCCCCTCCTATTTTTTTTTTGTGAAATAAAATACAAAACGAAAAAAGACGAAAATAAATTAAAAAGCGAACATTAAAAACCTTTAAATTTATATAAATAACTGGCTTTTGGTACTTAACACCACCTCTTTCTGTTGCCTTTCTATTTCTCTTACTATTTGGCCCTTTATGTGATGTTCTGGTTCCCCGACTATATATAGCAGTCTGACCAATGATAACCGACACGGCACCGAAGGAGGATCCTGCTCCCGAACCGTCACCTAGGATGCTGTGGGAGGACGTCATCAAAAGGTCGCAGATCCAGTCAACTCCAGGAGCTCCTTAACAGCCCCGCAGATCCAGTCAACTCCAGGGCTCCTTAACACATCAGCCACCTGAGTTGCCCCCCCCCCTGCCCGACCCCGTAGACCCAGATGAAGATTACGAGGATGTAGAGATCGAGCATGCCGCCGTAAAGGACCTGGACGAGTTTGTGAAGACGTGTGGACGAGGACGCCGCTGAGTTAGGCCTGGACGAGGACTATGAGGAAGTCCAGACGAACCCGGGAGTAAAGGAGGACCTGTGTGAGACTTTCGAGGACGTGTGGACGTCGAGGATGGACAGATGACACCGAAGACCGGGAAAGAAGAGAAAACAGGACAAACAGCCACGAAGATGCACTGGGAAACAACACTTTGAGAACGAGATGACCAGCCAAGTTCGGTCACCCTTCAGGCAAATCTAAAACGCCTCGAGGGCGAGGCGTGAGTAGGGGGCCGAGCAATGTACAATGTAGCAACAGGACTGGTGACCTCACCTCGCTACCCCATGCTTCCCCCAGCTACTTCTATCACTTCCGGCAGCTAGAAGGGTTTCACTACTTATACGAGGTGACCTAGGCCTCAGAGATTTCGTCGCCAGCCCCGACTTGGTAAGGTGGGCCCTAGCCCTCCCCTCCGGGCAGCTGACACGACGCGTGACCCTGCATACCACTCGCGTGTTCCATACTGTGTCACTCTTAGTAATAAAGAGTCGCGCCGTTATATCAGTATCATCTATCCCTGCAAAGTCATTATAATAGGGTTCTGTACCCGTTATAGAGAGAGAGAGAGAGATGTTGTGTGTTTTTTTAAACGTCTTACATTTCTCCCATGACAGTGTATATTATATATATAATATATATATATAAAATATTATATATATAATATATATATATATTTTAAAAATATATGTGTGGGGTGTGTGTGTGTGTGTGTGTGTGTGTGTGTATATTTTAATTATATTATATATTAATATATAATATATTATTATATATATATACATATTTTATGTATCTATGTATATATATATATATATATATATATATATATATATATATATTATATATAATATTTATATATATATACACATATATATTATACATTTGTATGTATGTATGTGTATTGTGTGTGGTTTTGGGGTGTTGTGTGTGTGTGTGTGTGTGTGTGTGGTGTGTGTGTGTACATATACATATATGCGTATATCCCTATATACAGTCGCGGTGCTTCCCGCACCCCCCACATAGACCCTGCACACAGTCGTCATTCAAATGCATTCAACGTTTTGTGGATTGACATGGTATACCTAGCCCTTGTAAGGCAAAAAATTATAAAAAATCATAGCATCAAAAAAGTTTGTGCACTCAGTCGAAAAGCATCTTCATGTCGTTAGGTTTGGAAATGGGAGGGACTGGGTAAAAGTACCCTCCCCACACATCCTGCTCTACAAAATCTCTCCCAATATTAATAAAGGGGCACAGCCGGGAAGGCGGGGAGAGGGGAGGGTACGGCTTACATAAGCATGTGACGGGGTTATACAAGAACCCGGTCCTACGCTGCAGCCCAGGACTCCCCCCAGAGTTAGTATACCACGTAACTCACGCAGAGCAGGATCCCCGCTTCTACGCAGCTAGGTTGACAGAATACTGATTTTTTACATTTAATTTTCGTTTTTTTTTACATATTTTCCTCTCAATTGTAAAATACTGCTTTTGCTGTTGTTAAAATTACATTACAATCCCCAGTATTACTGTAGCCTCCTCCTCCTCCTCCTCCTCCTCCTCATCATCATCATCATCATCATCATCATCATCATCATCATCATCATCATCATCATCATCATCATCATCATCATCACCATCATCATCATCATGGTGTGTGTATGTGTGTGTGTGTGTTTATTTGTGTCGTGTGTGTGTGTGTGTGTATACATGTGTACACGTGTACAATTGTATATCCCACACACACACACCACCCCACACAACACACACACACACACACACACACACACACACACACACACCACACACACTCACTTCGCTTTTTAACGTCTCACATTTCTCACATAAACAGTACCTACAGAGCATATATAGATATACGCATATATATATATTTAAAATATATATATATAGATATATAATATATATATATATATAAAATATATATATAAAATAATATATATATATATAATTATATATTATATATAATATATTGTATATATATATATATATAATATATATATATGTCTATATATTAATATATATATATAATATATATATACATGCATACTTTATACATATATACATACATACATACATACATACATACATACATACTTTACATACATACATACATACATACATACATACATACATACATACATATTCATATACATTTATATATATATTATATGTATTATATATAATTTGTGTGTGTATGTGTATATGTATATATATATTATATATATATATATATATATATATATATAATATAATATATATATTACAATATACATATATGCGTATACCCTATATATACGTCTGTAGGAGGTAGGTCATGGAGAAATGTGACACGTTAAAAAGCTAAGCTTTACTTGAGAATGACAGTGAAGGAGTGCCAAGGCCGCTAGAACATTGGTAGCAGGTGTTTGGGTATCGGGCGGGCAGGAGGAGGCACGACTGTCTGATCCCCATGGTATCGAATGTAGTGCCTCAAGGAAAAACTGTTTATCAGGTGAACAAGGTGTTAACATTTCATAAAATAATTGGTAAATTTTATTTCGTATACAAACTTGAAGTCGGGGTGCTTCCCGCACCTCCCACATAGACCCTGCCCACGTCGTCTTTTCAAATGACATTCAACTTTTGTGGATTGACAGTGGTATACGTTTAGCCCTTGTAAGGCTAAAATTATAGAAAATCATAGCATCAACAAAGTTTGTGCACTCAGGTCGAAAAGCACTTCATGTCGTTAGGATTGGAAATTGGGGGGAGGGGCAAAAAGAAACCCTCACCCAAAACATCCTGCTCTACAAAATCTCTCCCAATATTAATGAAGGGCACACCCGGGAAGGCGGGGAGGGGGGGGGTACGGCTTACATAAGCAGTGAGCGGGGGTTATACAGAGCCCGGTCCTACGCTGCAGCCCAGGACTCCACCCAGGGTTAGTATACCACGTAACTCACGCAGAGCAGGATCCCCGCTTCTACGCAGCTAGGTTGACAGGATACTGATTCTTTACATTTAACTTTCGTTATTTTTACATATTTTCCTCTCAATTGTAAAATACTGCTTTTGCTGTTGTTAAAATTACATACAATCCCCAGTATTACTGTCCTCCTCCTCCTCCTCTCCTCCTCCTCCTCATCATCATCATTCATCATCATCACATCATCATCACCCATCATCATAAATCATCATCATCATCATCATCATCATCATCATCATCATCATCATCATCATCATCATCATCATCATCATCAACATCCTCATCACTTGTTGTTATTGTAATTACTAGTATTTTTATCATCATTATTATCGATGATATTATCATTATTATTTTTGACGTTATTTTATTCATGAATTATAAAAAATGTAACGATGATGATGATGATGATGATGATGATGATAAATGATGATGATGATGGTTTGATGTTTATGAGATGATGAGATGATGATGATGGTGATGATAAAAACACAACAATATAATAATAATGGTAAGAATAAAAACCCAGTAATGACAAAAACAGTAATGATAATAATAATAATGATAATAATGTAGTGATAATAAGAGTAATAATAATAATAATAATGATAATAATAATGATGATAATGATAATGATAATGATAATAATGATAATGATAATAACTGTAACAGCAACAAAAAATAATAACAGTAAATATAATGATAATGATATTGATAATAATAATAATGATAATATCATTATCAACATTATCATCAACATAATCATAGTGATGATCATATTGACAATAATGACAACATTAAGTTAATAATGATATTAATGATAATAAATAATGATAAATAATAATAATAATAATAATATAATAATATAATAATAATAATAATAATAATAATAATAATAAAATAATAATGATAATAATAATAATAAGAGCTATACTAAATCGGGCTAAACGGAGGGAACACGATAAATGCCATCAACACCTGGGCTATTCCTGTGCTACGATATTCGGCAGGTATAATAGACTGGACAAAGCTAGAACAGAATATAGACAGAAAAAAACAGAAAACTGATGACTATCTACCATTCTTTGCACCCAAGAGCGTGCACGGCAAGATTATACCTAAAGAGAAGTGAAGGAGGTAGAGGATTAATAAGCGCAGAAGAAGCCATCAGAACCGAATGCTGCGCCCTGGGCCAATATATAAAGGAATCTACCAACCCAATCCTAAGATTGGCCTGGACCAACAATATAATTAAAGAAAACGAAGATAGCAAATCATACAAAGAGAGAATGACAGAGGAGAAAAGAACTGAATGGATAGGAAAAACCTCTCGCAGGGCAATACCATCGCCAGTACAAGAAATCCAGGACAAGAACAGCTGGAACTGGTTAAAAAGAGGAAAATAAAAAAAGACGAGAGACTAATAAAATCAGCCCAAGATCAAGCTCTAAGAACCAGAGTAATAAGAGCAAGAATAGAAGTAGAGGGGAAATACAAAGTGCAGAATGTGCGGCCAAAAGGATGAGACCATAAACACATCACCAGTGAATGCTCCCAAAATTTGGGACAGAAGGAGTATAAAAGGGGCACGACAAAGTAGCCACAGCATACACTGGGCACTTTGCAAACACCACAAACTCCCTAGTACAGCAGACGTATGGTACAAGCAAAGAGCCACAGGCAGTAGTAGAAGATGAAAGCACAAAATTACTATGGGACCAATACATACAAACAGACCAAGAGGTTTCCAAACTCGAAGACCAGACATAGTAATAATAAGAAAAGACAAAAGAAGAATTTGACATAATAGACATAGCGGTACCATACGATTCCAGAATAATAGAAAAAGAACGAGAAAAAATAGAAAAATATCAAGATCTTAAGTTCCAAATGGCAAGATGTTGGAAGATGAAAGGGAAAAATAATACCAATAGTGATAGGAGCATTAGGAGCTATGCCACCAAAGATGGATGAATATCTAAAAAGAATTGGGTGCGACTGAATACATCCTGGCCTAATACAAAAAAGTGTGTTACTCAGCTCAGCTGGAATATTAAGAAGAATCCTCGACACTTAGGACACAGGCAGTGCCCCGTGAAGAGTCTCAAAAAAAAGACAAGAGAAAAATAACCCGTAACATCAACTGTGAAACTAGTTCAATAATAATAATAATAATAATAATAATAATAATAATAATAATAATAATAATGATAATAATAATAATAATAATAATAATAATAATTATTATTATTATTATTACTTTAATTGTAATAATAACTGTAACAATATTAATAATGATGACAATTATAACAATGATGATGATGGTCTGGGAAGGATGTCATTTATCATTATTATAAATGTTATCATTATCATAATTATCATTATTTTCATTATGATAACAATTATAATGATAATAATTATAATGATACTTATAATGATACTAATGACAACAATAACGATAATAATGATCATAATGAAATTGATAATGATGAAAATAATGATAATTATTATCATTATTATTAATACAACTATTACTATTATTATCATTCTCATTATTATCATTGTTATAATTATTATTATTATTGTTATTATTCTTATAATTATTGTTATTATTTTGACTGTTATCACTATTATTGTTGTTGTTATTATTATAGCAATAATGATACAAATAAAAATTGTAATAACCTAGAAGAATCTATAACGGCAGACCAGAGATCTCTATATATATTGTATAAGGTTTTGTATGAGAGAAATATGTATTTTTTTTTTTCTACGATTAGTCTCAGAATTCATATCATTATATGCATTCTGTTTCAATAGTGTGACAATATATTACAATACCTATCTACTATTGTAACAACTCCTACAAAGTTTCTATATCAGTGACTTATTTGATATCTAACTATATGTGTGTGTGTGTGTTTATATATTTGTATGTGTGTGTGTGTGTGTGTGTGTGTGTGTGTATATATATATATATATATATATATATATATATATATATATATATATAAACTCGTTGATATCGATAAATAACAACCTTCCCTGACCAGGACTCGAACCTAGGTCACCCTAGACATTACCTATCTACTCATCCTTGAGTAATGATAGCAAAATTTTACGCACACTTCCCGTGGGCACTCGGTGGCAATTGATTTAGCAATTCAAATCCTGATAAATAACACCCCTCTCTGACCATGACTTGAACCTAGTTCACTCGGGTATGAAACCGGAGGCCAGTGCTAAACCAACCATGCCACACGACCCACTAAAAGGAGTGTGTTATTAGGATCTCACTAGCTCCATAGACATTACCTATCTACTCAAACTTGAGTAATGATAACGAAGTTTTATGCACACTCCCCATGGGCACTTGATGGCAATAGATTTAGCAATTCAAATCCTAATCTTTTCATTAATATGGTTTTTTTGCTGTCATAGTTGCAGGCATTAAATTTATGATATGTCTCTTTTGCCCACAATTTTGTCAGGGGTGATGAGGGGCTCGTACATGATGTACAATTTCTTATTTTCCATGTATTTCTTCTCTGTGTGATGACAATTGTTTCAAGTATATCCTTGCGGATTGCTGTTGTCGTTTCCCTTATCTACTCTCATGTCCATCAGAGATGGTTGGTAGTTTAAGCTAGGTCCATGCGGATCGTTACTGATGCCTCCCTCTCCTATTTTCTTCTTTATCTTGGGAAAGTAAAACACAAAAGGAAAAAAAGGATGAAAATAAAGTAAAAGCAAACATAAAGAAATGCAAATTTATATAAATACCCCTCTTCTCCTTGCTTCCTTTTCTCTTACTATTTTAGCTCTTACATGTATGATCTAGTTTACCGACGATAACCGACTTGGTACCGAAGGAAGACCCTGCTGCAGAAATATAGCAGTCGGACCAACGTATCTGACACAGCCCGCAGTAGGACACTGTTGCAGGATGGTCACCTTAGGAGCTGTAGGAAGGACGTCAAACCCGAGTAGGTATTAGCTGCACCATGATGTAGTGAAGGGCGCCGCCTACGGATGCCCGTAGATCCAGCGAAGGACGAGGAAAATCGCCAGTGCAGGTACCCGTCCCTTTTTAGGATACTGTGGTAGGGCGACGCCTGCCTGGATGCCCGCTGATCCAGTCGAATTCCAGGATCTCGGCAGCCCAGGTATCAGCCATCCTAAGATGCCGAAGAGGACGCCCCCCGCCGTAGATCCAACGAAGATTACGAGGACGACGTGAGGGGTGAGCATGCAGCAAGAAGGGACCCGAACCAAGATCTGCGAGGACGTGTGGACAAGTACCCCGCCGAGTTAGACCGGACAAGGACTACGAGGAAGTCAAGACAAATCTGAAGTCAAGGAGGACCTGTGCGAGACCTTCGAGGACGTGTTTGGACGTCGAGGACGGATGGATTTTTACCAAGGACCAGGAAGAAAAGACGAACAGGGAAGGGCAGCCACAGAACATGATGCACCAGGAACAACGCATGCAGAACGAGATGACCACAAATCAGGACCACCAAACTTGGGTCACCCTTGAGGCCATTCTAAGGTGCCTTGAGGGCGAGGCGTTCGTAGGTAGCCGAGCAATATGGAGGGTCATTAACAGATGGAACCAGTAACCTCACCTCACTCCCCCTACATTTCCTGCAGCTGCCTCACTATTCTTGCAGCTGCATTTGTACGCCACTGCTTGTGACCGAGGATGACCCAGTTTTTATCAGTTTGTGTCCAGGGACGACGTGATAAAAGGGAGTCCAGCCTTCGCCCCACAGGGCTGGTTGGCCAGACTCGCGACTCCGCGCTCACCACTTACCCTAAAAACTGCCTCTGTGTTCCCTTACTGTGTTTTTACTCTTCGTAAGAAAGAGTCCAAACCATTGTAAAACCCCATCACTGCCAACCAATCATAACCAAAGTACTAAAAGCATCTGACCTGTCACACACAAAGCATTAATACGCACACACGTACGCACACACACACACACACACACATACACACACACACACACATACACATACACACACACACACACACACAATTAATACACACAGACACACACACACACACTGTAAAAACAAAGTAGGCGTTATTCAATAGGAACGCTGCAAAAAACACAAACACACACACACACATACATACACACACACATATTACAATATACACACACAGTAACGTGTACAAAAAAATGAAAATCTTTTTAAATTTCTTCTTGTGGCTGTTTCTTTTTCATCGTATGTGGTGTGCATGTGTGTTTTGTGTGTGTTTAATATATATATAATATATATATAAATATATATATATAATATATATATATATATATATATATATATACATATATATTATATATAAAATAATATATATAATGTATATATCTATTATATATTTTATATATATAATATATATATATACATGTAATATATGTATATATATGCATATATATACTTATATATATATATATATATTATATTATATAAAATATAATTTTAATAATATACATATATATATAAATATATATATATATATATATATATATATATATATATATATATATATTATATATCATAATGTATATATTATATGCAATTAAAAAATTATATATTATATTATTTAAGATTATTATATATTATTATATATTATAATATATATATTAATATTAAATGATATATGCAATTTTTACATGATTTCTGGGTTTGCAGGCCACCATTCCTCACTGCTAACCCCGGCTGTGTTGACTGATGCTGGTGTTGTGGCTCCTCTACCGAGGGACACTGAAACCCAGGGATTCCCACCAGGTAAATACACACTCTATTATGTGTTGTAATGATTTGTTTTATATATTGTATCGTCATGTATATTATAGTTATTTTCGAGTGATGTCATAGCTGAGTCTGCGTTTTTTTTATTTGTGTGTGTGTGTATCCTATACATACAAAACCACACACACACACACACACACACACACACACACACACATGAATATACCACTCTCTCTCTCTCTCTCTCTCTGTATTCATATATATATATATATATATATATATATATATATATGTATATATATATATTCCGACTATATCCCATTTGTTTATTAACAAACAAATATTGTGATGTGATCGAGGTAGACAACAATTCCAGAAGGTGCTGAAATGGTATAGGAAGAATAATTAGTTAAAATTTGGTTGTTACTGAATATTTGAACCCCATTTTTTTTATTAAGACGACAAGTGATTTTTCCCTTATTTTTACTTGTGGGCAAGCTTCGATTTTACTCTCTTCAATTTTCGCTTTATATAAAATCTTTCAGATATATGAAATATTTACTTTTTGTCAAGCAAGATTCAACATTGCCCTTCCGTATAATAGAGCTGTTAGGCATTTATGATGTGACAGTGACCGATTATTCGAAGTTTAGCCTAAGGTAGTGTGGCCATAACGTGGAGCGTCATAATCTACCGGGTTCACAAGCCACATATTTAAACCAACTTATCTGTAAGGAGTTAAACGGAAAGAGTTCAGGTTAGAACATTATGTATAAATTGGCAAGGACAATGCATTAACTGCTTCCATCGTGATACCATGATTCTGTTTATAAAATTTACCACCAAAAATATAAGCGTTATTCGTGGCGAATGAGCTCGATGAAACATAAAAGGGAATGTACATCCAAACTAATTGCGTCGGGAGACTTTTTACTGAAATCCATTAAATACTTTATATAAATGCTAAGGAAAGATCCCATGAACGGAGAGTAAGTGCTAGCAAGCAAAGAAACTATACACTTGTTACGTGAAGAAATAAGGGATCTTTAGGGAAACCATCTTTGTGAGTGTTCGGAAGGCCGTAAAAATATGAAATAGAATGATTTACAGTTCGGAACCGATCAAGGAATTTGGGATCTGGCTATTTAGCAACAATATGCATGAGTTTATACGAAACTATTCTATAGCAATGCGATAAGGGTTGGACTGTAGTTTTTGGTACGTCGTGTTATCGAGCAGGATACATTGATAGATTGTGAATACAATCTGAAATTATTAAAAATAACAACGTCATTTCCTTTATTGGATTTTGTAGATGAAATATACGATTGTCGTTTAAGTAATATAGCATTAAAAGTAACGTCGGTGTAGACCATCAAAAGCGTTGGTGCCACACTGTGCGCATGATCAGTTTAATGTTAAGAATAGTCATACTTAAGAATAGTCATAAAGAATAGGTCTCATTTATATCTAGACCGAATATTCCTATAGTGATGTATAGGACTGATAATATAGTGAGAATAATAGCAATCTTAGACACAGGACTTCAAGATATGAAATTGCACAGTCAACTGGTATTAAGCCACACACACACACACACACACACACACACACACACACACACACAAACACACACACACACACACACACACACACACACACACACACACACACACACACACACACACACACACACGCACGCAAGTACGCACGAACGAACACACATACACATACATAATATATGTACATATGTATATATATATATATATATATATATATATATATATATATATATATATATATATATATATATATATAGCCTTTGAATTTGTTCCAAACTTTCAGGACCCCCCCGGACTCCTCTCGTGGGTTTTTTGCCAAATTTAGAAAATCATCTTATTCACAAGCAGATGTGGCGAATCTCACATAATTACGGGGCAGTCATAGGAATTTTCTTTGCCCACAAACCTGTCGTGGTCGTCAATGGATGGGAAGCAATTAAAGAGTCGCTGCAGAACGACGATCTCAATGGGCGTCCCGAGATCTCCCTTCGGAAGATAATGCAAGGGGGAGTTCTTCGCGGTGAGAACCTCGGTCTGATGACTATTTTATGCCAGAATATATACGTAGCTAACTAAGCATTTGATATAATCTGCAATCTTGTTATTGTGAATAACACTATTAATAAATACATATTGCAGGCGTGATGTTCGTGGAAGGTGAATTCTGGAAAGAACAGCGTCGCTTTTCCCTGCATCACTTCCGGAACCTGGGGTTCGGGAAGCGCTCGCACGAGAGCGTGATCCACGAGGAGGCCAAGGAGCTCATCGACGAGATCCTGGACGCCGACGGCAGCGTCAAACTACAGGTAGTGGGGGGGGGGGGGGGTTAGCGTCTGGCGAGCACGACCAGTACTTATCTCAGATATCAAATCTAAGCAACTGCAGATACTACTCCCCCGTTATCACTGTTATGACTAATTTCGTGATAATTGTTTATCAGTGTATTAGGTCCAACCTTTTCCTTACAGCGACGTCCTATAACACATATGCACCAAGTATTCTCCGATTTTGGGTAGCAACTGTTACAAAGGGAACATACAGAACTGATCGTTGAATTTTCACTTATGATTTCAGCTTTAGGCATTGCGAGGGACTCATCTACACTTTTAGTTTTCATTTATTTTGTTATCCGAAGTCAGTGGTTCATAGACTAATGAATCTTCAAATGACGCAAGGCATATTAAACGCAAATGATGTTGAATATACTGTTCGGCTTTCGTTGGAACATTTCTATCCTTGAACGTTCCCATGTAATGACCCGTTGTAAGTTTGCCTGGATTTAGACCCCTCTTTCAGATCACATATAGTTGTCTATATGATTTTACATTAATTTATTCATATAGTAAGCACAAATTGGCAGATTAATATGGCTATCAAGAATCTCATATTTATTTCACAAACCTTCATTATCATGCTGTAAGCAGGAACCAGAGAATAGGGTCGTTATAGGCAGTCCAATTATACAGACTTTTTTTTCATTAAAAAATCGTAACTAAATAATGCCAATGCAAGAATAACACAAGAATATGATCATACGATACACACGAAATACATGAACTCAATACAAGTATATATACAAAACATAAATCATAAGCATTTGGATTCCTTAAACTGACCAAAGTGGTGTTTATGGCATAGGGCTGTCTAATGGGTAAACGAGGCAGTTGCGGTTTTTGTTATTAATTCTGGCTTCATATATATATATATATATATATATATATATATATATATATATATATTTATATATATATATATATATATATATACATATATATATAAGGAGAGATTCTGAGGTCTTGGTGGGAGGAGTGAGAGGATGAAATACTAAAATCTGTTAGCAAGATGTGTGCACACACATAAATGTGTGTGCCACACTATATACACATACAAAATTTTATCAGTATCTTAAATACATATACATACACATGTACATGCATGTACAGTGCAAATGTATGCAGGTACATATTGATATTTGTCGATATTAAGCAAAAATAACCTTTATCTATAACTGCTGACCAGAGTGTCGTGGGCATTTCTTCCATCAACATCCTGTGGGCGGTAATGGGCGGCGACAGATTCCCGAGGAAGGACCCGCAACTCATGCATCTCGTGGACAGCCTCAACAAACTCTTCAGAGCAGGAGATGTAAGGCGCGGATAATTATAATAGAGAAGTCAGTCGCTGTCGTTGTACTAGTTCTATATTTTTTGTAATGATAATAAAAGTAACAGTATAAACAACAACAATTATAATAAAAGTAACAACAGTGATAAAAGTAACAATAATGAATTGACAATAATAATAATGAAAGTGACGACGATGACGACGACGGTGATAATGATGATGATAACAACAGTAATGATAATAGTAATAATAATAATCATTATCATTATTGCTATTTAAATTATTATTCCAGTTATAATAATATTATAATTATAATCATCACTACTATTATAATTATTATTATCATGATAATAGCGATTATAATAACGATTAAAATGATAATAACGATAATGTACAAAGCATGTATATATACACAAGAGTTCTTCTATAGATATATGTTCCTTCTCAGCCAAGCGGTGGCCTCGTTGGTGCATTCCCCTTTTTGCGTCATTTTGTTTCTCGGGCAAATAGAGCTGTGATTGTAATGCACGGTTTTGCTCTCGTAGAAGAATTTATTAAGGTAAGGCCAAGTAAAATGAGTTTAGGAGCGCATACCATCATATTTCGAAAAAGTAATTTTCATACATGACGTGTACTTAATAGCTCATAGTTAATCACTGGCAACTTTACTTGCTTTGCGTTTCGTTGTGACGTGGTTTACAGAAAGCAGTAGAACAACACAAGGAAAGCCTCGACCCTAACAACCCTAGAGATTTTATAGATATCTACCTCAATGAGATTAACAACGAACTCAACAACAGCAAAATGTGCTCCACTTTCTCTGGTAAGTGGATAAGCAACCAAGCAGATCCCAACGTCAGTCAGGGATTCTCAAGGATTCTAACTGTTCCTGACTATAGATTTGTTTTCCCTGGGCGATCGATCCCCTCATGGGGAAACACATTACAAATTATTTAATATTGAGAAAGCAAGGTCATTTCAGTTATCCTGACCTGAGGAACAGATTTCCCAAAAGATTTCTCTTCCTGCAGAGAAACAGCTGATTGCAGTTTGTACTGACGTGTTCAGCGCTGGAGCTGAGACAGGATCCGCCACTGTGGCATTTGCTGTTATGCTCATGTGCCTCTTCCCGGAAGTCATGAAGAAAGTGCAAGAGGAGATTGACTCCGTTATTGGGCGAAATCGTTTTCCCAGCATGGCGGACCGAACACAGTAAGTATCACAGGCCCTAAATAAACGATGAAGATCGTTTAAAAGATAAAAATCGATAAAGATGGTTTGTTGTGGGTGTGTTTATACTTTATATAATCATGTCTATGTGTAATATCTTCCACGGTATGCGCGTATGTGCGTGTATGTATGCATGTGATCTCACGTGAATGGTCTCCTAAGTGATTATTTCCACTTAGATATGTGACAAAGCGAGATATGTGACAAAGCGAAGATATACGCCTCATTGGTGCTGCTTCCTAGTGCGCCAACGGCTCCATTTCCTGTTAATGTATTCCATTATCTGCTTCAATGATGCTAGTCTCAGCATTTCGTAAGGCAGTTGTTCAACGTGTTTTTCCGAATTTTTTGTTTGCGGTTTGATAACGAGAAGCTGCACAGCTGCTGATCCATGGCACTCATGGCCAGATTGAAGTTTATTATGGCACCTGGTTGGGAACATACCTATTTACCCCTTAAGGTGACACACTCTTTTCATGCATCTCTCTGTCCTTTTCTATATTTCCTTTAACCATATTTTCTTGAGCATGTAACCATTTCGTGTAGTAACATCACGATGTATAGCCCCAATTAGAAAAGGTTTCCTTTTATTTCATTGTGCATTCATTACTCGGGCGCCAGTGTCTTCGAGCTGTCACTTTCCTGTGTAATCTTGCAATTTGTATTAACAGTGCATTAATGATGCACCAGTCATTACGGCCAACATCAGTGTGAATTCCATCCCAGCTCGTAAGCCGCCATTCATGCACAGAAATCCATCATATAAACACATTCTTCAAGACAATTACCTTTAAGTTATTCGATCATGTCTGTCCCAATTGGAGGGAAGCAACTAATGCCACATACTACTTGTCCACAGCCTGCCCTACTTAGAGGCAACTCTAAATGAAGTACTACGTTTTCGAGGGGCGGCCACCTTAACCGTCCCTCATAGTGCTATGCGAGATACAGTATTGCGGGTAAGTTACATACCACTATAAGTTTATGATGATCTGTTTTCTCACTTGACTGTACTTCCCGCTTTCTAGATATTGCTTCATAATATATCCATGAATTATTTTATGAAATTGTAGACAAAGGATACCATACTTATTTCTAACATGTTTATGAATGGCATGTTAATTTCAGTTGAAATCACTGCATGTATTAGTTAATTTTACCAAATCGCTTATGCGCACGTGCATTGTTTAAAAAAACTAGGTTATATTTTTTCTTCAAAGGGGTACCGAATCCCAGCCAAAACGATGGTGATGAACAATCTGTACAGTGTTCACATGGACCCGGAATACTGGGGCGACCCTGAAAACTTTCGTCCCGAGCGCTTCATCAACGCTGATGGAACCTTCCGCAAGGACGAGCGAATGATTCCCTTCGGCAAAGGTAAAGGATCCGTCTTGTGTTCATGGTCGAACTGTAAGTTTAACTGCTTGCATTCTTTTACTATGAATAAAGTTTTATAGTTCAGTACAAGACAAGAAATTACTCTTCCCATTGTCCATGTTCCTCTGAGTTACCATATACTTTCTCCTTCACGGTCCTCCAGGTCGACGGCTGTGTCTCGGGGAGCCTCTCGCTCGCATGACGTCGTTTCTGCTGTTCGCGGCGCTCGTGCAGCATCTAGACTTCGAGCTCGACCCCGCCGTCCCGGTCACCAACACGGAGGGCGTCGCAGGATTCACGCTCGGACCGCCGGAGTTCAGAGTCTTTGCCAAATGCAGATATTAAGAGAGATATGCATACAATTTTACATATATTTGACATAGTGCAATACTTTGTGACTTCTATAATTGTACATGGTAAAATAAAATGTAAATCATACATCATAATAAAAAAAAAAATCCTTGATACCTTGTGACAAACTTAACCTGTACAGGTGCAAAAAAGGATTACCAGGTACCAGGCGGTACCAGGCGGTAATTCCATCCTCACCTGGGGCGGACACTTTTCCTTTGATTTGTGCATTGTTCAGTTCCCACTCAGTAATCTCAGCAAAGTCTGGAGGGTCGGGATCAGAGCATCCAATCTCATTGGCAAATTTACATGCAATTTTAGGCTAAGGTTATTGGGAATATTTGCGGGAAGTTAGCTCAATTTGGGCGCTCCAGCCCATTGACTAAGGAGCAAATCTACTTGTGCAAGAAGACTTTGGAACTGTGGGGTGTTAGTTGGTTTGCCTAAGAATCGATTTTTTCCAGACCTCAGACATTGAGGTGTTATTGTTAATGCTTTGTAGGAATTGTTCAAAGTGTTCATTTCTGAAGTGAGTTATTAATTCCCGTAGGTTTTGGTTAGCCTTAAGGAATTGAATAAGGTTGTCACAGGTATTGTCCTGCTTGTAGACATCGAAAAGCTCCTGAACTCGCTTTTGTTCCCTTAATAGTGTAGGGTCACCTATCCACTTAGGTTGTTTGGAGTGTTGTGAGTTGTTGCTCTTGAAGGTTTTCTTTGGACAGACCCAGGTATTGTAGTAATCAGTGACCACTTTCGTCATGTCCATGGAAAATTTGTCAACACTCATTACTGTGTAATCGTAATACCAGTCATAAATACGTGATTTAATATGGTGCTCAAGACAAAGAGGAATAGAAAATTTAAGCCTATTTGTTTTTGCAGACTGAATATTATCAAGAGCGTATTTCGTTACTTTTGCAAAGTGGTCACTGATTAGCTCTGTTGCAAGCATGCTTCTGACGTGTCCATGCACAAGATGCCTTCCTATCACATAATCAAGCCTGCCCCCCGCCACGTGAGTTTGCCTGCCTGTATCATATATGGTCATTGATTTATTGTTCACAAGATGTCGGAACTCTTCGCCGTTTTCATTGCACTAACTATCTCCAAATGATAAATGTCTAATATTAAAATCCCCCATGCATTTTGTGCTGTGATTCTGAAAGGTGGGCAGTGAATCAGTTTGAAACATTCTGCACCTTGCGTAGACATTGTACAGAGAGAAAAACCCAGAGGCTTTTCGAATATGTAAATGCTGATACTCACATTGTTGTCATCAGACTTCTGCACCAGCTAATGCGGTATGGTGTCATTGACATAAGTCAGTAGGCCTGCAATTCCTGTGTTCGTATAGGAGTGGTTCCTCTAATTCTAGGGGCGGTTTTTATTTTAGTGGCTGACGTGGAGGGCTCTTGTAAACAGATAGCGTCAACATTATTGTTATGAATATAGTATAGCAAGTAATTAATTCTACGGTTGACACTACGTATATTCCATGAAAGAAAAGTAACTGTTTCCATGTCCCCTATCACACCCTATGATTACCTTATAGTAGATGGATGGTTGCGCATCTACTGTTTGAGGATACTGGTGTCTTATCTCTTTGGGGAGTGTTTGTTGTGGGTGTGAGTGCCCACAGGTATGGCTGAGTGGTGAAGTCGGAGATCCATGGGGGAGCTAGCTGGCTCCCCAGTCGGCTAAGGACTGGGCTGCTGTTGTCTTGTTCTACTGGAGGATCAGGGAATGCTGTTCTCGTTTCAGGCTCTGCGGCTTAAGTACACTAGCGCTGTGTAAGCGCTAGTGCGCAGGGAACGAGGGAAGCCCGCTGTCCCATGAGGAGTGGACATGGCTGTGGACCTGATGTGACCCAACCTGGGAAATTACGCTGAACTCCAGGTTGCGGGGTCGTGCTGCTACAGGTACTCCCCCTCCAGAGAGTGAGCAAAGCAAGCGAGCAAAATACCTTAACATATCACTCCGGTGGTCACCAGTATAGTAGATGGATGGTTGCACATCTACTATTTGAGGCTACTGGTGTCTTATCTCTTTGGGGAGTGTTGTGGGTGTGAGTGCCCACAGGTATGGCTGGGTGTTAGTGGTGAAGTCGGAGATCAACGGGGGAGCCGGCAGGCCCCCCAGTCGGCTAAGGACTGGGCAGTCCTTGTGGTGCTGCTGCTGTTGTCTGCTCTGCTAGAGGATTGGGGAATGCTGATCTCGTTTTGGGCTCTGCGGCTTAAGTACATGAGCGCTGTGTAAACGCGCAGGGAACGAGAGGAGCCCTCTGTCCAATGAGCGTGGATATGGCTGTGGACCTGATGTGACCCGACCTGGGAAACTACGCTGAACTCCTGGTTGCGGGGTCGTGCTCCTACAAGCTGACTGGTTAGATTCGAGTTTGATGAAGCTTATTAGTCTGCCTATTTCTTGTATAGCATTACATACCTGTATTGCATCCAGTGGACATTGAGCACCTGACCTGGAAGGACTCTCCTCTCTTCTCTCCCTGCGGTGAATCGGTCCTTACTTTGGCGATTCAGAGCGAAGGGTGGACCTTACCGGCAAAGGCGCTCGACGGGGCGTAGCGGGTGGCGTCAAGCCAGATAATGCCAAGAGAACCACTATGAACCTCTCGGTCTGCAGGCTTTTGCATGGGCGGATTAAAGAGATGTACCGTGCTCGGCCCCATGGAATTTCGGCCTCGGCTCTTACGCGTTATCGGACGGTGACGCGCCCCCCTTGTTTGCTGCCACGATGCTATGTGCTTGCATGTTACTTCGTGCCCTGTAGCCTATTCTTTCCTATACGAATTTTCGGCATTAGGATAACTCTGTGCACACCTTCTGGTGAACTGGACCCCTTCTTCGGGCGCGTGCTCGGACGTGGACAGACCTTTACCTCCCACAGGGGAGGGTGTGTCTGGGGGCCTTAGAGGGCCTGCCTTACGGTGTGCATAGAGTTGCCATTCTGTTTGCTAGGGACTGGTCTTGCAGACCATCTAATGACTGCCACTCTCTGTTTCGAATAGGAACAACAGGCAGGTAGGAGCCCCTCACTTTGTCAGGCCCTCAGCCTGGTTCTGTCTAAATAGCCGCCGTTAGACAGAACACTAACTTCCCGTTCTGCCATAGGGACTGCCTGGATAAAAGTTTCCCTCACTGTGATGAAATAGTCTGTGATTGGCTGTTTCAGAGGGATGAAGGAACTTACTGGAATAGGTGCAGGACCCTCTTCTCTCACTGAGGTGAAACAGCCTTTGGGTGTTTTGGAGAGATGAGGGATTCACTTTGAAAAAATGTCAGACCCTCAGCCTGGTTCTGTCGAAATAGCTGCCGCTAGACAGAACACTAAATTCCGGTCCTACCATTGGAACCGCCTGGAAATAGTCTGGAAATAGTCTGTGGTTGGCTGTTTCAGAGGGATGAAGGAACTTACTGGAACAGGTGCAGGACCCCTCTCTTCTCTCACTGATAGAAGAGGGATTCACTTTGTAAAAAGGTACAGGTCCTCTCTGAGGGATGGAGAGTAACTGCCTGGAAAAAGTGAAAGAGCTCCCTTCCTCACTGAGGGAGGAGCAAAAGTGTTCCCAACAATGATGTCCTGTAGGTGGAAGGGCATTCCCTCAGGTCTCCCCACAGGGGTTTATACCTACCCACACGTTTGCCGTGCGTGGCAGCCTTGTGTGCTGGGAGACGGGAGTCCTGGAGGTTGAGTGATGCAGTGAATGAGTACGCCCTGTAGCTAACAACACGCCTCTTTGGTCCTCTATTCTGGCAAGACAAGGGGCCTGATCCAGGCCCGGTCAGGTCAATCGGCTGGTCTCCCTCGGGTGGCTAGGGTCAAGCAGTCATGCTGCTGTTGGTACTCACACTGTCCTTGAGTGCTGCTGCAAACGGCTAATTGGCTGCGTACATCCACTCATCACCCCTGTTGCTGTTAGACATTAGTTCTAACACTCAGCTTCCCCTTGTTGGACTCAGTGGTGAGTGGGGGCGTGAGTGGATGAAGCACAGCCAACTACATGGAAAACAAAACAAAATACCCCCACAGACAGATACTAATGTTGACGACCCATGCAAGGCCCAGACCACGGCAGCCACTCTGAAGCCATACGTGCCTCCGGGTGGCAAAAGAAAACCCCGAGCACAGGATGACACTGTCACGCCTGCTGCCAAGATGGTGGACAAGACACAAAAACTCTCCAGGCCAGCACCCAGGCCAGGAAGGTCTCTGAGTACCCCTCAGACGACCTTCCTGACCGGATTGGGAGCACCAGCTCAACCAGCCAAAACAGCTGGTGCCCCCATGAGCAAGCCCCAAAGCCGAAATGGCGGGCTGAAACGACCGAGGCCGGATACCGACTCTGAGGGAGAGTCTGGACCCCCAAGGCGTTTCCCCCAGATTAACATACCTGTCAAACCCAAAGGCTTCGACAATGCCTACCAAATGGTCAGGGTATTGGAGAACCAACGCAAAATCCGGTTGTCGATCCGGGTTGCGCGAGATCAGGGCATGATCACCATGCCCAAAGATCAAGCTACCCTTTGTTTCCTGCAGGAAACGAAGGAGCTAAAAGATGGGAGGAAAGTGAGCCTCTCGCCACTGAGAGTACGGACACCACCAGGCTAGCTGCACAGCAAGGCACACAACACTGAGGTGTGCATTAAGGCCTACAAAGAGGAAAAGAAGGACTCAACAGCCAAATGTCCTAACTGTGCCAAGAGGAGCCTGGAGCCTGGCACGCTCTGTCGGGAAAGAGGCGGCCCTCAAGCGGCAAGAGGTTGCCAAGAAGTGACCAAACTTTGTTCCCACCCACCCCCAGGCACCTATGTCTGGGGGAAGAACAAAAGTAAAAAAGCCTCCCGACCTCCTAAGAGGAAGGAAGCCGCCCCCCAGCCGAAACCGGAGATCTCCGACAAACAGGAGTTCCCCAGAATGAAACAAGTGCAGAAGAACCACAGGAATAAAGGTTCAAACAGCACCACAAAGTCCTCCCCAAGAGCAGAAGACCTCCTCCTCGATGAGGGGGACATGTCGATCCTGCTGACTGCTGTAGTCACAGCAGTAGCAACAGACTTGGGAAGGACGAGTGAAGAGGCCGAGAAGGCAGTCACAGTCGCCATGACGGCATTGACCAAGACTGTCGCAGTCCTAAAGGGAAGGAAGCTGGAAAGGGCCAAAACAGCCCCATTCTCACCCTCACCCCAAGACGAGACTCCCTCCCCACTCCAACCCAGGCCATGCCCTCACAGGCAGAGCCTAACCAGGCTGATTCAGTGCCAGAGCCAGAATCAGAACAAGCTGACCTTGCCCAGGCTAGGCCAGCAAAGAATCCACAGAAACAGCCTGGACAGAGAAAAGCCAAAATACACAAGGTCAGAGCTACCAAAGGCTCTCCACCCCCCAGTGGACCTAGAGATAGCCTGACAACTGAAGAAGACCCCTCAACCAGCGAGGACTTTGCAATGGAGTTGTCAGACTCCAAAACCAGTCAATCCGAGTACGACGATGTCTCTGATGTAATTATCAACTAGTAACATCATGGCACGCAATCTAAGTATTCTGCAGTGGAACATCTATCAAGGAGCACTGACATTGTCATGCTCCAGGAGACATTAACAGTGGAACCTGTTTGCTTCTCCGGGTATCATGTCTTCATTCTGCCACGTGTTGATGGCAAAAGAGGGCTGATCACCCTTGTCAGAGCAACAATTCCCTGCTCCGCAATAGCCGATGCACCGCACTGTGAAGATGTTGAATCTCTTGCTGTTGAGATTCACCTGGCCGGGAGGCCCCTGAAATTGTACAATGTGTACAGCCGGCCACACTGTAGTATCTTAGACATCAGCCAGGTCTGTGCTTCTGTACGAGTGATCATAGCGGGAGACTTCAACGCACACCACCCCCATCCTGGCTCCCTGCTGGGCACCGGATGCGGCTGGCCATCACATAGCCAATGTGCTTGAGACATTCCCCGAGATCGCTCTCCTCAATAACCAAGAGCCAACACATGTCAGAGGAGGGGTCCTAGACCTCACCCTGGCCACTGCGACTCTGGTGGAGAGGATTGGCTGGCGTGTTGATGAGACCGTCACTAGTGACCATTACGGCACTATAACTATCCACACAAAGTGAAAATGTGGAAGTGCTACAAGCCAGACTTGTAAATACCACTGATGACACAGCCTCACTGACCATACCCAAAACTCGGCCTTGGTCCAGGAGTCACAAAGATGCCTGGTACTTCAACGACGAAATTAGGGAGGTCAACCACAGGGTAAATATGTGCCGAAAACATTTCCGAAAGCAAAGAACCCCCGACAACCTAGCCCTCCTAAGGGAGGCTGTCAGGGATGCCAAGAAAACTGCCAGCAGAGTCAGGCAGGAAAAGTGGCTGGTGAGTCCTTCGATCATCATACCACCCTCTCAGAGCTGTGACAACAGGTCAAGCGAGCTACCAGCCGCTCAGCCCCGAAATGCACTCACCATGACCCCCAGTCAGAGGCGAACAGACTGGCACACGAGTTCTCGGCAAGAATAAGTAGCAACACCCTGCCAGCTGAACTGAGGGCAAGAAGAGAACGCCTACAACCAGACAGACTTGCTCATATCAGAGAAAGGGCAGCCAAACCCGATAACTCAGACGTTATCTTTTCTCTGAGGGAACTAAGAAATGCATATAAAACCAGTTGTAACACAGCCCCGGGCTCTGATGAGATATCGTACCCCATCATTTCCCACCTGGGACCAGTAGGTGACCTTGCACTCCTGAAACTCATCAACAAGTCTTGGGAAACTTCCACTCTACCCCAGAGTTCAGGGCCGCCGAGAGCTTGGCCGGGCCCCGGGGCAACCAATAGACATGGGCCCCCTTTTTTAATTTTTTCAATTTTCAAACAAGAGATTATAGGTCATTTCCAGTGGATTGTCATAAACGGAAAAAAAAATTTGGCCGGAACATTTGATGTTAAATGTTGAGAAGTTACAAAATGTTTCAAATGTATTCACAAAAATGTAAAAATTAAAATGTAAAATTTAAATTAAAATGTTCAAATTAAAATGTATTCACTTTGCGAGCCTTTTTTAGTGCAAAAGCGTTAATTGCATTACTGAAGTCAATCTTACCTGTAAGGTCGCTCTCTATGCCTAGAATAGCCAAGTCATTCAATCGGTCTTGTGTCATTGTGCTCCGTAAGAAGTTTTTGATGAGCTTGAGTTTGCTGAAAGATCGCTCTGCTGAAGCAACGGTAAAGGGCAATGTACAAAATATCCTCAGGGCAATGCACACATTTGGGAATATCTCGGCAAGCTTGAACTTGCTGATTTTCTTTAAGAGGCTGAATGGGCTTAATGATTCGTCTCCAAAGTTTGCACCATGGATCGCTTTGAGATGCACCATTCATCTTGCGAGATATCATTGTTGTATTGCTTTGCCAGGGTAACACAGGCAGTGGAAATTTGCTGCTCTGTTAAGGCAAGCATCATACCGTGTTGAGAGGCCAGCAATAACAGAATCAGGAATGACATTGAAAACGTCATATTTAATTGCTGCCTCTTCCTCAGATATACCGCCTTCTGGAAAAACCTCTTCTTGTAAAAAAAATGGTCTCCATTTCTTCTTGCATTTAGCTGGGAGAAAACAATCAATTTGCATTCCTTCTGCAACCAACTTTGCCTCGTTTAAAATCTGGTCCCATTTACTGCGCAGATTTTTAAGGTCGTTCACAAGTGATTTCAGATTGGAGACCTCTACATCAATGGTGGCTTGCCTTGTAGACATGAGGATGCAAGTAAAAGAGGAAATGTATTTTACGGCGCCATTAACTTCAGTGGCAGTCTTAGGGGTAAGATTCAGTGTATGAAGTTGCTCCAGAGCTGAGTGTATTCCTGGCAGTTGAGCTGCAAATGGTCACACACTTGCAACACGGTCAGTCCATCTTGTACCTGACAGGCCATGCATTTTCTTGAAGAATTGACCGTCGCTGGGGACTGGAGGAAAATAGATTGTACACCGTTTGTACCATACCAAAAAATGTCACTGCTTCTTTACAGCAAGCTGCAGAATCTGCTCCACATAGATTACAGGCACGAGGGGTTTTCAGCAAGGATGTGCTGTTGGGCTCCATTATATCTGCCAGACATGTTTGCAGCATTATCAATCTGCAAGTGAAATTCCAAACTGTTTCAAGATTTCCAAAATTAGCATGGCTATTTCAAGACCAGTCTTCTTACAACAATCAACGAATGTCAAGAAACGCTCTTGGACAAAAAATTCTTGAAGCTCCCTTGTCAAATAACGGATTATAAAGGTGGTTTGTTCAACATGACTTGAATCAGGTGTAGCATCGACCATGATTGAGTAGTATTTTGCATCATCAATTTCATCCAAGACACGACTGCGAACATACTCTGCACACAAACCAATGAACTCGTTCTGGGATGCTGCTGAAAGATAATGAGCTTGCAGTCTCACCTTTTTCCTGTGATACTTGAATTTTTGTTACATGCTCGCTTAGAACTGGATCATAGTGAGCAAGGAGCTCAATAAGACCTAAAAAATTCCCATTGTGAATATCACCAATTCTTTGTGAAGATCCACGGAAATACAGTCCTCTTTCACCAAGAAAGACAACAACATGAATGATTCTTGCCAGAATCTGCTTCCATTTGTGAGCCTCTGAGAGAATTCTGTCATCATGGAGCATGTCAACTCCAGAAGATTCTTCCAAATGCCTCTCCAATTCTCGCCAGGCAAGGTAGCATTTTTTTGTGTGTCATACTGTGCTCATGCTCAGGAAGCTTAATTCTCCATTTTTGTGTTGTGCTCCATCCATTGGCGGTTGCCAAGATTGATTGGGATGTTATATGGCCCATTGCACTGGTGAAATGTCTACATGGCAAACAGAATAAAGCACTCTTAGCAGGGCTGAACACAAGCCATCTTCTGAAACTTATTTCACTATTCGGTTGTTTGAATTTCAGTGCATATGTGGGAAATTTTCTGCCAGTAATGTCATTGGGAAACTGCTTGGGATGTGGTCATTTCTTCTAGTTCATGTGTTGTAGGAGCTGCTGGAGACGTTCCGATGTCAAAACCGAAATGAACTGGCTTGTTTGTTTCACTATGAGCGAATTCCCCTTGACTTGGAGTTGCTTGTAAAGATGCTACAGACATTGATTCATGGGGTTTATCTGAGAGTTCTGGCGAGGCTAAAGCTGTAGGTTGAGGACCAGCCTTTCTTCATTTTCGAGCCCAGAAGTTTCCTTTTCAGGTTCACTTCACATCAAATAATGTAAGTGCGCCTGTCCTAGTTTCTTTATCCCTCTCCTCCTTTTTCCCGTCATTTCTAAGCACCAGACTTGTGTTGATAGAAGGACATATTTACTTCGATGTTCTACTCAGCTGTTCTCTCTAACAGGTCTCTCCAAATCTGATCTAAATTGACTGAGGAGCAAACCCTATTTATTCTTTCCTGACAGAACTGTTTGTGATAGTCAATTGCATCATTATGGATCAATTGCGTTAGAGAAGCTATTAAGCGTAATTAAACCAACTGTGCTTAATATCTTAATATCTGTGAAGAAACCAAACAGTAGGTAGTTACAAGATAATTACAAGATAATATTAATCGAGCTCAAAACATCTAAATTGACATCTAAAAGCTTAACACACAGATTACAGCATTAAAGATTATAACAAAACAGCATACAGTATTATATAACAGCAACGAAAGTAACAACGTAACTACAAGTCATCACCTTAAAACATGAGGTCACAAAGCGCATTAAATTACAATGATAGGATGTACAGCACTTGATATGATGCCATCATTATATCATTACAACAATACAACAGAAGAAACAAAGCTTCTCGGCGGCCCTGCCAGAGTTGGAAGGGGGTCCATAGTTCCACCCAAAACCCAAAGGAGCCAGGAAGTACCGCCCATCCTTCCTCATTTTGTCGGCAAGACGGCCGAGGGGAGGTTTCTAAACCCGGGCTTGATGGAAAATGGGACCCCGCATGGACACCTCCACGAGTTTACCAGGGGCATGAGACAACGCACAGCATACCCATGCTTTACAAATAAAGGGGCAATCTGTGGTAATTTTCCTGACCTGGAGAAGGTTTTTGAATTGGGCAGTCCTTTGCCATTCAGGAGGCCGACCAAAAAAAAATCAGAGGTAATTCTTGTTGGATAGGTGACAATTTTAGGAATAAACAGCCAAACAATTCCAAAGGTCACTTATCCAGCAAATGCCATAGAGAATGGAATGCAACGGGGTGGGGTTCCCTCAACCCCCCCCAAACAAACCTTTCCCCTACCCCCCCCCCCTTCCCCCCCCCCCCCCAAAACCTACACCCCACAAAAAAAAAAAAACAAACCCCGCGTTGTCTGGACCTCGATCTGAGGAGTGTTGTGACAGGTTAAAGATCTCTGAACCAAATCTAAGGCCATGGCTCTGGGGACAGAAGTTAAAGGGCAAAGCCTAAATTCGGGGAATGGACTTGGGGGGGTTCAGGACCCCCTCTACCTTGGGGTAAAGATAGACCGACCCTCCCCTTTCCCCGAAGGGGTTCAGTACCTGGTTGACCAAAAAAATAAAAGACTGTCCATCTGAGAGCAATGATGGAAGAGCATGGGGGCCAGAAAGATACTAAGATCATTCTATGTACTGTGTAGGCCATTTAGACTATGCCCCCCTTCCCCGAGGCTTTAAAAAAAAAAATATAAAGCCCAAACTGGGACAGCCCCAAAACGAAGCCGCCAGGTCATTTGGTCCCCAAGGTGGGCGAAGGTCCTCACCCCCAAAAGGGAGGAAAACCTTCTCCCCGGGCCCCCAAAAATCGATTAATGGCAGCACAATTTTAAAGGTCCCCAGGCTCCGGGAAATACAACCTAAGACATAAATAGTCAGACCCCCTAGAACAAGATAACAAGCTTTTTGGGCAAACCTCCTGGCTTTCTCGAAAGCCAGGGTTTTAAAATACCCATCACCAAAGAACCGTTTTCCCAAGGGGGCATGGATCCCCCCACCCTGACTTTGTCGAAGCTCCCCCGTGGGCAAAAACCCCCTCATAGAGTTCTCGTCATGAGACTGGCAACCAAAAAAAAGAATTTCCATCCCTAACTAAAGGAAAAAAAACCCCAGAGGGTCTTTGCAACCATCACTCCCCCGGGGAACAGAAATATTACACGATGGATCAGTCGATCCCTTGACCCAAAACGCAGGGCCGGCTTGAGAAAAGGGAGCCCCAAAATCCATAAAAGAACAAAAACGCTCCTCCTAAGGCAGAGGCAGTTGCTATCATGGGGGCAGAGCACGGTCCCTGAGGGAAGGGTACGGGTTACATCAGACTTCCCCAAAGGGAAACCATGTGTCTTCAGCAGCGCTCACCCCCCTGACAATATCTACCCTTTTGCTACCATCCTCATACTGCAAGAGGATTCTTGCAAGGGTAGAAGAAATTATCATAACGGGTTCCCAGCCACATAAGGATCGGGGGGTGTGCTTTGGGGGGTATGCCCCCTAATCCAAATAATACAATCAGAGCGAAAAGGTCGGTGAGGCAACCTCCTTCTTCTGAGCTTCACAGACAGGAAAAGAGAACCTCCCCCTGGCCCGTTTGGGACTCAGACGCCACCGCTATGAAAAATGGGACTCTCTGAAATAAACCCAAGGTACCGAAGTCATTCTGCGCAAATGCGCCTAAGTTACCCCTGTTCATGGCAGATATACAAAAATAGAACGTGAAGAGAGGTGTTGCAGATTGCGGAGAGCGAACGCCCCACTTTCACATTAATTGGAGAATTGTGTGCACCGAATTCCCTGAACAAGCCCGCAGACACACCTGTGCGGTAAAGAGATGCTTACACCAGTCTACAGGGGGCCCTTCTGGCAATCCCACCGCCCGGTAACACCCAGTGTAGGAACCAAAAGAACGCATAAAAGCGACACAGGCCGGGCCATAATGAAAGGCCCGGGGGAAGCCGAATTCGCAAATTTCCAAACGAACGAATGATTGCTCTTTTTTTATTTGCACGATTCTCGCGCTTTCTCATATTTATATTATACTTTTAATCCGCACCCGAATAATTTTTTGAGTGGGGCCCCCAGTTTTGTCGTTTCCCCGCGCATCTTGCGGCATATTATCAGCACTGTCCACTGCATTCAGTGATTCGTCGTGTATCGTGATAAAAATAATATCAGAGATCCATCGTTTTTCAACCACTAAAATTATTAGAAAACATATTTTTTCCCCGTTACCTATCACTTTTTTTTTCCATTAAATTTTTTTTTTTAATTTTAAAAATCTTTCCTGTGGCTTCCTATTTCCCGGCCGTTTCCCTTTATTTTTTCCCCCTTGGTTAAACGTTTGATCTATCCTCTAATAAAAAACGTCTCTATACTATAAATGTATATTTTTCTAATTTACAAGAGGGTTACAAAACAAACGCTAATAAAAAAATTTTTTTGTACCCTTTTTTCTTCACTCTGATGTCAACCTTTAAACCATACTTTTTAAACTATTTCAGCGTGAAGCGCAAGGGCAAAAATTGTCTGGATATTTTTTTTTTAGATAACTGTCGTTGAACCTTTATCAAAGGTATTTTGATAGTCGAGAGCGATTTTGAAGGAATGGAGTGTCGATAAAAGAAAAAAAATATCCATCCCCGGTACAAGGATCATTCTTTGAAAAACAATACATTATTTTTTTTATATAATTATAGTATACTGCATATATTAGGACTATGCTTGGTTACTAAACTTTTAAAAACAATTTTTAATTTGATAGGAAAAGGCATAGTGTACTGCAAGGGAAACTTGGGGTAAAAAGCAGAAAAAAGAATGAATCACCAAACGCTAGTTAGTTGCTCCCTCGGTAAAAAAACCCCGGCCCGGGAAAAATTCTGCATACGCTCCCGATAATGAAACCCCCTCTGGACTTCCCCTTTCACAAGGCAAGAGCTGACCCCGCTCCTTTCCCCTGGACTCGTGTCTCTTTACCTATACAAATCTGTCGTTGCCCAACAGGAAGTCAGGGTCTAGTGTCGTCAGGTCTTGGAAAATTATCACTTTCGTGAGCTTTTCCCCAACAGCCTTTGGGACAGTGATGCCTGACTCGTCAGGGTCTGCTCTGCCTCTCCTGTCCGCACCATATCCTCTGCCTTCCTTTAGCAGTGGTTTGAAGTTACGCTGGTCCTGGCCCAGTTGCATGGCCCACCTTAGTTTCTCCATGGAACTCATGGCGCAGTCCTGTGGGAATAGCAAACGTTTCCCCATTCTGGGCTTCTGTTTCGGTTCGTCGTTCTTCTCCCTCTTCTTCTCCCGCTCGCAACCATTTTCCTTGTCTCTCGTGTCCATACTTCCTTCATTCATTTCCCTCTTATGGGATCCACTTTCAACATTTCTTTGCGAATTAAAACTTTCATTCTCCATTTCTACATCGTAAAGTATGTGGCAACACTAGCCAAAGAGAGAGAGAGACAGAGATAGATAGATAGAGATAGACAGAGAGAGAGAGAGAGAGAGAGAGAGAGAGAGAGAGAGAGGAGAGAGAGAGAGGAGAGGAGAGAGAGAGGAGAGAGAGAGAGAGGAGGGAGAGAGAGAGAGACAGAGAGAGAGAGGAAGAAGAAGAGGAAAGAGAGAGAGAGGAGAGAGAGAGGAGAGAGGAGAGAGAGAGGGAGAGAGAGAGAGAGAGAGAAGAGAGAGAGAGGAGAGAAGAGAGAGAGAGAGAGGAGAGAGAGGGAGGAGGGAGGGGGAGAGGGAGAGGAGAGAAAGAGAAAGAGAGAAAGAGGGAGAGAGAAGGAGGGAGAGAGAGAGAGAGAGAGAGAGAGGGGAGAGAGAGAAAAAGGGAGAGGAGAGAGAGAGGGGGGGGGAAAAGGGGAAGAGGAGGGGGGAAAAGAGAGAGAGAGAGAGAGAGAGAGGAGAGAGAGAGGAGAGAGAGAGAGAGAGCGAGAGAGAGAGAGAGAGAGAGAGAGAGAAAAGAGGTGAGGGCGCGCGCGGCGCGCGCGTGTGTGTGGTGTGGTGGTGTGTGGGGTTGTGTTGTGTGTTGTGTGTGTGTTGTTTGAATAATGTATTTATGATATTTTAATTGACGTCACTGTTATGAAATCAAATTACTCTGGTTTTATTTTTCCTGAAAGAAAAACGAGACTTGTAAACATTTCGACCAGTCGGAGTGAGGCGCCAGAGGCATCAGCGTCGAGTCAGCGCCCTCGTTAAGTCAACAGAGAACCATCACCAGAAGCAACACTTGTTGGAAACCGTACGACGTGTTATACTATATATATATATTTTTCGTGTCTTATAAAAACCCAGGCAGTGCGCCATTCCTTACCTTACAGTATTTAATAATGGGTGACAGTCTTTTTATATTTTCTAAGTATTAGGCAAAAAGAAACTTTTCTAACTGCCCCCTTTACTCTTTTTTGAAATTAACGATGATAGGGGGGTAAATCTTTCCCCTATTCTATACCAGTTTCGTTTAAACACCTTCACCAAAAGCAAAAAAAAAAAAAAAAATCAGTCCATCAATCACGAGCCATCATGCGAATCCCTGTGTCCTATTTATGAATCGTAAGAAAATTGCAGAGCTAATTAAGTCGGCATTCCCATTGTTTTCAGTTTCTGTTAGTCCCGTACTCCATTCCGCTGTCCTTGAAAACTCCATTGTCTGAGACCTGACACCCTCGCCATGTTGTTATCTGTAGCCCTGTTGCTGATACTGACACTGGCCCTCCTCTACGGGATGACGCGGAAACCCAGGGATTCCCACGGGTAAGGCTTTCAAAGAAACTGAAAAAGAAATTAAAATTTTGGTTTAGACTCACAAATATAGAAAAATGAATGGGAGAATGTTGTGTGGTGTGGGGGTGTGTGTGTGTGTGTGTGTGTTTTGTGTGTGTGTTTTGTGGTGTGTGTGTGTGGGTGTGTGTGTGTGGTGTGTGTGGGGGGTTTCTGGGGCTGATGTGCGTTATGGTTTTTTGTGGTGTTTTTCGTTTGGTGTGTGTGTGTGTGTGTGTGTGTGTGTTGTGTGGGTTTTTTTTTGTGTGTGTGTGGTGTGTGTGTGTGTGTGTGTGGGGGGGGGTGTGGTGAGAGAGAGGTTAGAGTGTAAAGAGAGAAGAGAGAGAGGGGAGAGAGAGAGAGAGAGAGAGAAAAAGCCCCGGAAATTTTATGAAGTTGTGACCTGCAGGACCTGCACGACTTCCGTTGTTGGGTTTCCTGCCCTCTCTGGAGCGCCATCTCGTACACAAGCAGCTGTGGCGACTGTCGAACACTTACGGGCCCGTCGTGGGTCTCTATTTCGGCAGGAAACCATTCGTGATAGTCAACGGCTGGGACGCCGTCAAGGAGTCTCTTGCAAATGACGACTTAAACGGACGACCTGAGTTGCCTTTCCGGAAGATGGCGATGGGCGGAGAAATGCTAGGTTTGATAAGGAAATTTAATACAAATTGAATCATGAGCAATTATTCCGTTGTCCCCATTGGGGATAACCCAAGATATTTTAACACAGGTAGCACCATTCCGTATTGACAACTGCCTCTTGACATATATCAACAGTAATTTTCATTTCATTTTTACTTGCTTTCTTTTTTGATAATTATCATTTTTATTGTTGTCATTACTGAACCTTAAAGAAATAATATATTTACCATAAAATATTGCACGATGAACAGGTCCAAAAAAGGGGACAGATCTAACGACGTCATGCCGATTACCAAATGAGGGGTGCACATTGAGCTATCAAATATCGCCAGATACATGATTATTTACATAATTTAGTCGATATTGTTATATTTACCAGAAGTGAAATCTAAAATACATCCCGCTTTTATTTATGTTAGCAATGAGTTCCTTACCGCTAATAGAGTCAGAATATTTTCGGGAAAAGGTCAACTTCATTTTTTTGGATTTATTATGGAAGTGGCGCTGCGTGCCTTTTACATACTTTTGGGCAAACGAAATACATCGAATAATAAATGCAATTACCAAGTTACTCCAATCCAAACAAGGGATAAAATTCCAACGTTTTCAGGCGTAATGTTCGTGGAAGGTGAATTCTGGAAAGAACAGCGTCGCTTTTCCCTGCATCACTTCCGGAACCTGGGGTTCGGGAAGCGCTCGCACGAGAGCGTGATCCACGAGGAGGCCAAGGAGCTCATCGACGAGATCCTGGACGCCGACGGCAGCGTCAAACTACAGGTAGTTTCTGCTGAGACAGGCATGTATACATCTAAAAAGAACACTTAACCCTCTCACTGATATGCTATGAAATCATAGGCATCCCTTGTGTAATAAACAATTTCTATATTTTCTGGTTTTTTTTTTCATATATAATATATTGCATATAAACATATATACATATAATCATACACACTTAATATTACATATAACATATACATGTACACACACACACACACACACACACACACACACACACACACACACACACACACACACACACCCGCACACGCGCACACACACACGCACACGCACACACACACGTACACCCACACACACACACACACACACACACACACACACACACACACACACACACACACACACACACACACACACAAACACACACACACACACACATATACATATACATATATTTATATGTGCATATTATATATATGTATATATATATACATATATACACATACACATACATATGTACACATATACATGTGTTTTTTTAACGCTTGTAGTGTAGCTATTCACACAAGGTGTAGCGGTGACCTAAATAAGGTGACACCATCTGATAAGGTTTGATTGACAGTTCTGATCTGCCAAATCCTAAGAAACGATACAGTAACTGCAGTGAGTTTTTTTCTACTATATTTTCAGGTATATTTATGAAAAATTTCCAATGACTTTGTCCATGGACAGCCATGTTACCATCCAGTGAAAATTCTAGGCACCATAGAGGGATTACGCAATTACCGTCGAACGGCGTTATAACACTGAAAGGGTTAATAAACTCGTCAAAAACAGAAGCATGAATACGTGTTTATACTTATATACCCATATATAAGTATAACGGTTCATTACAGTAACTATTTTAAATGCCTGTATAACTACCTAGTTTTTTTATATATATATTTTATATTTTACTTTGTCTCTCTGTCTTTTTCTGTCCATCTGTCCAGCTAAACATTTAAGTACATACAGTATATGCATACTTAAACAAAGTAAACAATCACCCACACACATAATCATGTAACAGATAAATATATCGACAAAACTACTGTTAGAGATATAGGTACAGAGATACAAAGAATCACTGATTGTCTCCCTCTCGTGGCTGACCCAAATATAGGGATTGCTCGGTATATCTTCCATCAATATCCTGTGGGCGGTGATGGGCGGCGTCAGATTCCCGAGGAAGGACCCACAACTCATGCATCTCGTGGACAGCCTCAACAAACTCTTCAGAGCAGGAGATGTAAGGCGTTACTTAACATTCATTCGCGATTCTATCACAAAATTAGTTTTACATACATGCCCCTAGAACTCTCTACAATTTTCCGAAGGTTTCCCACTTGCTAGAGAAGATGTAATGCAAATTTGCCACTTTGTCTACAGGTGAGTGGGGGCTTGGTAAACGCGTTCCCGTTTCTGCGACATTTCGTTTCGGAAAACCACAGAGAAAACATTGTCCAAAGGGGGTTTGATCTCGTCGAAAGCTTCATTCAGGTGCGTTTCTCCAGGTGTCCCG
>NC_051389.1:40362821-40390321 GCF_015228065.2 Penaeus monodon
TATATACACTGAAATTCAAAACACTGCATGCTTGAATACTGTCACAAGTTTATATTTCTCAAGGAAATACTTAGTCATTATTGTCTACTAAAATCTCATTACACTTCATCTTTCAGTACCACATTTGTTTCTAGGACAAGCCTACCAATTCTTATGTAGAAAATGAGTAATGCAAAACTGGCAAGTTGGTGAACATCATTTCACTACACCCTAATATTCAATTTCTTTATGAATGAACTAGATGAACACCTTTATGAAACCTATATGTAATTCAGGAGCAAATGAATGTGGTTATACTGAAATGTAATTAGGAAAAAATCTTTTAAATTCATCTAGCCTGAAATACAAGTAATTTAGATATGTATATATACACACATCTGAACATATCAACATAAAAAAAAAATATTGAGATGGATGAAACAGACTCTGAAGATCAAGGTAATACATAACACCAACTAAAGTCTGGCTTCCTAAATGAAAACGGGTACTGACTGTTTTAAACTTTTTGGTACTGAATGTAAAAATGCATCCATCATTTTTGTCACTCATTGAGGAAGACATTAAATTATACTTATATCGGTATCCATTTTATCCTTGGAATAAAAGGAGTCACCATCTTTACCATCTACTTTTGCTTTTTAATAGAATAATACTGATGATCACTGTGATAACGATGATCATCATGATATTTTCTGTCCCGGTTAGAATGATATTGGTGGTCCGTGTGCTGGTGCTTACGTTCACTATTATGGTACTGATGGTCATTGTGATGGGTGTCATTCTGATAGTGGTGGTCACTTGCTTTATACTGCTGAGAAATAACAGGCCGATGTTGTTGGGATGACTTGTGATTACTTGCACTGGATGACTTACTATGTGTGGTTTGATTTCGTACTTTGGCTGGCGGTGTTGGTGCTGCGCTGGTACTTATGACCAGAATGATACTGGTGGTCATTCTGATGATACTGTTGGGACTGCTGAAGCTTCTCAGCCAATGCATGGTCATAAGTTGAGTGCAGCATGAGACCAAGGACTCCTGCACGATTCGTCATGGCCTGACGCACCAGACGTTCTTGCTCCAACAGCTCATCAAGTTTCAGCCACTAGAGGATAAAAATATGGTTATATTGTGTAAATATTCAAATTTAAAATAGATGCTAATATGCATGTTCAAAATGTATACATGTGTGGGTGAGGGTGTGACTACATATATTTATATATATAAATATAAATATATGTATATATATATATGTATGTATGTATGTATGTATGTATGTATGTATAATATATATATATATATATATATATAATATATATATATATTAAATACATTGTATATATATAAATATATCATATATATTATATATAAGTATATAGATAACATGTACATATATAATAAACATATAAACACAACACACAGACACACACACACATATGTGTATGTATGTAACTATGTGTATATAAATATCTAAAATATATAAATAAACAGCCCCCCCTGACAAGGACTCGAACTAGGTCACACCGGGTATGAAACCGGAGGCCAGTGCTAAACCAACCATGCCACACGACCCACTCTAGGAGTGTGCAACTTGGATCTCACTAGCTCCATAGACATTACCAATCACTCATACTTGAGCAATGATAGCGAAGTTTTACGCACACCCCCTGTGGGCACTCATTGGAAATTGATTTAGCAATTCAAATCCTAAGTAAGATGTACTGAGGTATATTTATGAAAGGTGTAATAATGCAATGCCGCATTGATATCAATAAATAACAACCCTCCCTGACCAGGACTCGAACCTAGGTCACACCGGGTATGAAACCGGAGGCCATACATGTGTATATGTGTATATATATGTGTTATATATGTATATATATATATATATGTATATATAGTATATAATATTATATATTATAATATATATATAATATATTTTATGTATATATATATATGTATAATATGTGTATATATATGTGTATATATGTGTATAAAAATATATAAATATATTGTATATGCATATATATGCATATATATATATGCATATATAATATATAAAATATATATATATATATATATTATATATATATATATATATATATATATTATATATATAATATATATATATATATATATATATATATATATATAATATATATATATATTTGTATATATATATAAACTATACACATATATATGTATAATATATATTATACATACCACACACACACACACACACACACACAATATATATATATATTATATATATATATATATTATATAATATATATATATATATATATAATATATATATATATATATATAGCCATAGGACACCGAAGAACAGTGTGAAATCGTTTAGGTTTACAGTTTTCCCTCAAGTAGATTCACTAAGGAACAGCCAATTTGCAGTATGTAAGTACAGTACATCACAAAATCAAGTAGGATTAAAATTGGTTCACATAAATCAACAAATATAATCAGCCAATCAACAGAAGATCTGCCAGATAAACTGTGCATTAACAAAGCATAATTCAAGCGATGGCACCTCAACAGAGTGCCAGATGCTGTCCCCACGACCTGTGGTTGCATTAGTCGAGGGCGCAGGCCGTTAGGCTCAGCAACTGCTAGGGAATTGATACCTACAGATAGAAAATCACCTTTCTAACTTCCTCTAACCCAAATCCCAACCTTACCCATTCCAACATCGTTCTAAATCCTCCTCTCCCAGATCACCGCCTCCTTCCCTCTACCCCTCTGCTGCAAGCCAACAATTTATGCACTTTATAATCCATAGGCTCATTATAATGGAGTGTGTATGTAAATTAATGCAGATGCTGCTCAAATGTTTGTGCACAAGTATGAGTGAGTATGCACGTAAGTGTGCTGGTGTATGCATGTCCATGTGTGTGTATACAAGAGAAGCAATATATACGTAGATGTGTATATCTGTGTGTATGTGTATATTCATCATATGTGTATATATATGTAGAGGTATGTGTATATGTATGTATACGTATGTATACGTGTAGATGTGTGTATGTGTATGTGTATATGTATATATATGTATATGTATATATATGTATATGTATATATGTATTTATGTTGTATGTGTATGTGTATGTATATATGTATGTGTATATATATGTGCATGTACAGGTGTATACATATGTATTTTGGTGAACACTAATGTGTACTCATAAATGTATGTGCGCATACATGTGTTTGTGTAAGAATATGTATGGCTCTATTTATGTGTACGTATAGTCATAAATACGTGTGCAAGATATGTGCGCATGTGTGTGTTTGCATATATGTGGGTATGTGTACACATATGTATGCACATATGTCTATATATGTATAAGCATGTGTATGTGTGTAGTTGTGTATAATGTAGGAGTATGTATGAATATCATATGCATAGAAGTGCATGCTTGCATGGGCATGTGCACGAAAATGAACATTTTAGGGTTAACAACTATGTTTGCATGAAATCAGTGTAATAAATATAATCACACATATATGCACTTCTGATAATCAAGCCCATGCTCATGAGAGTAACCCTGGTGTAGTGAGCAGGCCTGTGCGTTGCTGCTCATGAGTCCACACTAAACAGGAGCCAACCCTGCTGGAGGGGCTTATCAGTGGGATCCCGGTTAAAATATTCCCCCTCCCACCAAGATACACCTAAGCCAGTAGGTGGGGGGTAACTTGGCTGTCTCCTTCTCAATCAAAAAACTATAACTGCACAAACAGAGCAGAGGGGGCTAAAAACCTCTGGTTAAAATAGGCCGCCCTACGTTGCACATATAAAGCCAATGAGAAATGAATCCGACTTATTAGCCATACTTGAGGAACTCTCTTTCATTAAATGGGATGCTGTAAGACTTTGTGAAGTTGAAAGACTAGGTGAGGAGCATAAGATACTAAGTGATAGAACATGTACTCTATTGGAGAGGTAAACCCCTGGGTAGCAAACAGGGGTAGGTTTTCTTAGTTCACAGACGTTTGAAAAGAATATGTGGAATTCTACAGTATAAGCGAAAGAGTGGCTTCAGTAACAAGAAAACTACACAATAGGTGTTCAAGTCTATGCTCCAACAAGCAGCCACAGTGATGAAGAAATACGAGATGTTCATTTAGCCAGGGAGAGGGTAAAAACCCATTTCACAATAATTATGGGAGATTTTAATGCCAAAATTAGTAAAAAGACATGAGAAACCATTGTGGGGAATCACAAAATAGACACTAGGAATGAGAGGGGATAATGAAATTGATTTTGCATAGGCTTGATCACTCATATCATGAATACATTCTTAAAAAAAAAAAAAAGACTAGAGAGGTGGAAATAGAATTCGCATTTGACATCAGAAACAAAATTGACTTCATAATTTCAAATAGGCACGATATAGTAAAAATCATAGAAGTTATTAATAAAGTAATATTGGCACAACCATAGTATGATCAGAGGCCAATTAAATACACATCGAAGGGAAATGAAAACCCTACAAAACCAGCCAAAATTTAGCAACTTTAAAGGGCCGAGTGACAGTTTAACCCTTTAAAATCCAAAAAAAGATATTCATTCTCAGAGCAAAAATCTCAAATTGACGGGGGCCACCCCTTTCAACCCCAAAAAAGAATTTTTTTCCCCCCCCCCAAGGAAAAATTTCCCTTTTTGGTCCCCCAAAACCAAAAAACCCTTTTTTGGGTTCGCCATTTTTAAAGGGTTTGGGAGGGCCCGGGGGGCAAAGGGGGGGGGGGGGGGGCAGGGCCCGGGTTTAAAAAGGACTAAAAGGGCCAAAGGGGAAAATTTTTTTTGGGGGGGGGGGGGGGGGGGGGGGGGGGGGGGGGGGGGGGGGGGGGGGGGGGAAATTGGGTTTTACCCTAACAAAAAAAAGAAAAAAATCCAAAAACCCTTTTCTTAAACCCTAAAAACCCCCCAACATACCCTTTCCAAAACTCTTCTTTTTAAATAGGTTTTCCCCCTTGGGGAAGAAAACCAATTTGAAAACTTTTATAATATAGCGTCTTCAAATTGAGGGAAAAACCCCTTGGGTAGAAAAAGGGGGGGTTTTTGTCCAAATGTTTTGAAAAGGGTTTTTGGGGGAAAAATTTCACAAGTCCTGGGAAAAAGAGGGGCCTTTGGGGGTAACAAGGAAAAAAAAACGAAAAATGGTTTCCCGGTTATGTTAAAACACAAGTGTTTTAAAGAAATTTAGGAAGATGTTCATTTACCGGGAGGGGGTTTAAAAATTTTTAAAAAATTTTTGGAGATTTTTAATGCCAAAATTTAGTAAAAAAGAATGAGGAAAATTTTTGGGGAATCAAAAGAGGAAATTAGGAATGAAGGGGTTAAAATGTATTTTTTGCATAGGTTGATTCCCCAAATTAGGGGAATACTTTTTTTTAAAAAAAAAAAAAAAGGACAAAGAAAAGGTGGAAAAAATTTGGCCTTTGGGGTTTGGCAAAAGGGGGTTTAAAATTTCACTTTTAGGCACATATTTTAAAAATCTTTGGAAGGGGGTTTTTATTAAATTAAATTAAATATTTGGAAAGAAAAAGTTGATGGGAGGCCAAAATTTTAAATTTTAGGGTTTAAAAATGGAATAAATCGTTAAAAAAAAACTCACCCAAATTTACCCTTAATTAAAAAAAGGGCCCAGGTGAATTTTAAACCTTTTAAAACGGGTTTCCTTTCGGAAGCCAAAACTAAAAAGCCCAAAAATCCCGGGGGGGTTTAAAAAGGGGGAAAATAACCCCCAAAAAACCACATTTGAAGTAGGGGCGGGGAACTTAAAAAACACCTCTAAATAAAAAATATAAAGAAAACAAAATAATCTAAAAATTTTAAAAATGGGCCCCCCCCCCCCCCCCTTATTTTGAATATAAACCTAAAATAATCCGTTTATTCCCCTTACTTAAATTCAATTAAAAGATTTTGGGGGGAACTCTTAAGTTAAAATTAGATAAAATAAGTTTAAAATTATAAAATTTTATTTTTGGGAAAGGTAAATAAAAAATTTTTATTTTCACAACGTTTAAAAAGAATATTTTGGGAATTTCTCCATATAAAAAGATTTATAAAAAAATACAAAATAATTAATTTATGTAAAGGAAGTTGAGAAGAATAGAATATTTAGAAAGGGAAAATTTTTAAAAAAAATTTTAAAAAATGTAATTTTTAATAAAAATATTAAAAAAATGGAGAAAATTTAATAAAAAAAAATAAAGAGGGGGATAAAGAAAATTATTTTATGGGTTATAAAATATATGAATAATTTAAAAAAAAAAATGGGAGGGGTAAAAAAATGATTTACATCAGAAAAAAAATTTATAAAATTAAAATGGGAATTATATAAAAATAAAAATAAAATTAAAAAAATTTTGGAGAAAATATATATTTTAGGGGAAAAAAATTACACATCAGAAAGGTAAATAAAATTATAAATTAAAAAATTTAAGAAATAAATTTAAATTTGGAAAGAGGGGTTTAAACCCCAACACCAAAAAATTATTAATTTAAAAAAATAAAAATTAAATCAAAAAGATAAATTATAAAAAAGGGAAGTTGATTTTGAATAGGGGTTTTGGGGTGTTGGGTTGTGGTTTTTTTTTTGTTTTTTTTGTTTTTGGAAAAAGAAAAAAAAAAAAAAAATGTATTTAAAAATAAAAATATAAAAATAATAAAAATAAAAATAAAAAATATAAAAAATATATTTGGTGTATATAATATATTATATATATTTTATTTTTAATTTTAATATAAATATATATATATATATAATATTTATTTATTATTTATATTTTAAAAATAAAAAATTTATATTAAATTAATTTATAAAATAAAAAATTATATATTATATATATATAAAATAATATAAAAATTTAATTAAATTACAATTTTAATTATATATTATTTTAATATATTATAAAATTATATTTTTATATATATTTTATATATAAACAACTTTATATATATATATATAAATAGAATAATATATTTTATATATATTTTTAATATACATATATGATTTTATATATATTAAAAAAACAAAAAAAAAAAAAACCCCAAAAAAAAAAAAAACCCCAAAATATACATAATTTTTTAAAAAAAAAAAAACATAAAAATAAAAATTTATATATAAAATATTTTAAAATAATATATAAAACCTATAAAAATTTTATATATTATATTATATATATATTTATATATTTTTGGGTTACAACTTTATAAATATATATAATTTTATATAAAATTTTAAAAATATATATATAAATACCCTATATATAATATATATATTTTTAAAACCATAAACATTATATATATTATATTATATATATTTTAATATATATATATATATATAATATATAAAAAAAAAAATTAAACAACACAAAAAAACACACACACCCCACATACAGATAAACATACACAAAAAAAACACACACACACACAAAAATTACAGATAAACAACACAAAAAAAAACACAAAACACACAAAACCCCCAATAAACAACACCAAAACAAAACACACACACACACACACACAAACAAAAATATATTATATATATATATATATAATAGAATATATATATTTTTTAAAAAAAAAAAATATGATTTTAAAAATAATTATATATAATACAAATTTTTATTATAAAATATAGTTTAAAAATAAAATATATTTTATATAATAATAACAATAGGGATTTTTTTATAAAAACCCAAATTTACACCCCACACACCACCACACACCCACAAACATTATGGGAAAAATTTTAAATAATAGATATTTATAAATATATATATTTTTAATATATTTATAAAATTATTTATAAATATTTTTTTAACATTATATATATATATAAAATATATATCGATAATAATAAATAAAAAATAGGGTATATGTATTAAAATAAAAAATTTTTGTTTGGGTTTGGTTTGTGGGTGTTGTTTGGGGGGTTTGGGGGGTTTTTTTTTTTAAAAAAAAAAAAAAAAACCAAAAATTATATTAATTTTTTATATTATATATATTATAAAATATTATATATATATAATATTTTTTAAAATATATCAAAAACATATTTTATATATTTTTATTTATATTATAAAAAATATATATTATATATATATAATTTAATATATTTTATATATTAAAATTAAATTATATTTATTTTATAAAAAAAAACCCAAACACACAAAAAAAACAAAAAAAAACCCAAAATTTTTTAATATATAAAAATTTTTATAAATATTTAATAAAATTTATATAAAAATAATATTTATATTAAAATAGTAAAATATATAAAATTTATAATATATATATAAATAATATTTATATCTAAAATATTTAAAAATTTTATTATAAAAAAATAATATATATAAAATAAAAAAATAAAATATATATATATATAAAATTATATTATATATATTTTATAAAATTTTATAATATATTTTATTTTTTTAATAAAAAATAAATAAAAATAATTTATATAAATATTATTATTTTTATAAATAATATATTTATTAAAATATTTTAAATTATAAAAATATTTTTAAGATATAATATTTTTTAATATAGGGGGAAAAATAGATATTTAAAAAAATATATAATATATATAAACATACTAAAATAATTACAATATATATATTATATATAATATATATTATATAATATATATATATATATATATAATGCACACTTTAAAAATAAAGAAAAAAAAAACACACACCCCACACACACAACAACACACCACACAAACCCCACACACCACACCACACCCAAAAACAAAAACCACCCACACACACACACACACACAAACACACACACTTGTAAAAAATTATATAATAAAAAATATAATATATATAATAAATATAAAAAAATTTTATATATATATAATATTATTTTTATATAAAATATATAATAATATATACAAAATTATAGATCACATATAATTTTTCTGTATAAATATAATATTTTATATAAAAACCCACCCCAAAAACACAAAATTTTAAAAAATTAAAAAATATAAAAAATATAAATTAAATATATATAATTATATATATATATTATTATTAATATATATATATAAATATATATATAATATATATATATTTTTTAATATTTATTTTTAATATTATATATTTTTTATTTTATATATATATATATATAAATTATATAAAATATATTTATTTTTTTTTTTTTTATAAATATTAAATTATTATATTTTTAAAATATTATATATTTTAATATATAAAATATATAAAATATATTTATAACATAAAAACCACAAAACCCAAAAACATACAGGGGGAAACCCTATTTACAAATTTTATAAAAGGGACTTTAATATGTAATAAAAAATATATATACATATACAAAAATATATAATATCAAATCTATCCCCTCTCTTTTAATATATATTTTTATATGTTTAATTTATTTTTATATATTTTAACCTTTATTTAAAATTTTATTACACCAATTTATCATATATTTTTTCTATATTTTAAAAATAATTATTTTTTTTTCTTTTTTATAAAAAATACATCCCACATAGGGGCGGGGGGGGCCCCCCCACCCAGAAAAGGGAGGGGGGGCTTTTGGGTTTCCCGTTGCGGAGGGGGGTGCTGGATGGGGTACAGGTGGGAACGAAAAATACTTGTCCTTTCCGGGACCCCGGGGAGGGGGCCCAAAAAATCCTAGGGAACCCCACAGGCAGATCCCCCTTTTAAATGGGGGGAGTGTCGGGAAAAATAGCAGAGGGGCCCTACACCCCGGGGGTGGCGGCCCGAGGCCCAAAACCCCCAAGCAAGCTATTGGGTAAGTGTTGAAAAATCCCTTTCGGGCAGGACAACAGTTTTCCCAGCTATCAATGGAATTTGGGAAGCGGTTGGGAGTTGAGGGGGCTGCCCCTCGGGAAAGGGGGAAAATTTGGGAGTGGCCCTGATAGTAAGTGTGGGGTACACCTTTTAATGGCCAAAGGGCGATAGTTTCACCCCGGGAGTAGGGCCCCCAAACCTCCAGCCAATTTTTAAAACCCCCAGTAGTGATGGTTTAAAAAAGTTAGGGTGTATTATGGCACTGTGATGAAGCATGATTTTTGGGTTCTATCTCTTTATTGCTGTGTTTCAAATCCCACGAGTTTTGAAATTGAAAGCGAAAGAGGTGGTTTTCCCCCAAACTCACAAAAAGTGGCCGGGCAATTGCCCCCCGGGGAGTATTTGGGATTGTTTTGGGAACTTCAAAGCGGCATCTGGCTGTGATTGGTTTTTGTTGGGCCCCCTGGGTCAGGGTGATCAAAGAACGAGAACAGCCTCTCTCCCCGGGGCTTTGCTAGGTCCCAGGGAATGAGGATTTCTGGCTCCTTGGGATCAGTGCCCCCAACCCCGCACACTAGACATGGTTTTAGCGATACAATTTCAGTGGCCAAAGGGGCCGGGCCACATTCTTGCTAGCATGCGATTTGGGGGATATTTCAGAACTGTTTGAGGGGCTACTGGAGGCGAGTTCTGTGGCACTGACGGGGCGGTAGTGGCTAACCCCTGGGTCCACTTAAAAAATTTATCCCTCCATTTGGGCCCCTTTGGGTGTTTCACTTGGACAGATTTTAGTGAGGAGGGGTTTTGCCCCTGGGTTCCCCCATGGCAATCCAGATCCCAATTTCCCCGAACTTGAAACCTGACGGGCCCAGTTGCATTGTGGGGTTCTTTCAAGCACGAAACACCGAAGCAGTTGGGAGTAAATCCATGGGGGCCCGGCAGAAATTTTTATTCCTCAGAAACATTGGAGGCCATGAAGATGTTGCATGGCTGGGTGAATGGCAATCAGGGCTTTGTTGTCTTTAGTGTTTAGGGCTTGGACACTGCCAAAAGAAGGGCAAGGAAAGTTTATCAGGAATCTTTCCCGGGGTTGGTTTAGGGCCAAATTTTTGGGAAATGAAACCCTTTGCCAGGGCCCACCAAGCCCTGGAAAACTGAAACCCAAGCCTCTTTGCAGGTGACTTCCGGGCCCCTCAGTGGATGGACAGATTTCCCCGATCATGTTGGGGTTCGTGAAAAGTTGGGCTGAGTAAATTTTTAGTTGTACCCGGTTTGACCCCCCCAACAGTTACTTGGATGAAGTGGATCACAATAAAAGTTGCCCGTTTCCCCCATCAGCAAGGAACCTCCTACCCTTTAAAGGAGGGGTTAAAAATGGTGATTTTTAAGGTGAAGTGTGGGAAAGTTTTCCGGGGATAGTGATTTTCCCCCCGCTAAAATTTAAAAGGGTGGGGATTAACCCATGGTTCAGGGTTTTTCATTTCCGTTTGACTTCTATTGGCAGTCATTCCCCCTGACTTTTTGGGTCCCTCCCTTCTGGAAGGGGAAAAAAGGGGAAACATTGGACGGGGCAACTACCGTGGCTTTACACTGCTCAGAATTTTCCAGGCAAAGTTTTCACCCAAATTTTCTTTAAAAAGGAAACTGCGGGCCCCTAGGCACCAGAGACCGGGGGAAGACTGAATTCCCCTCTTGGAAAACCCAATAGATCATATCCCAGCACTTTGAGTAATTTGTGGAATGCCGTCATAAGTTTTGAAACATGGGTTTCTTGCTGGGCCCATACTGGCTTTTAAGAAGGTTTGACTCTGTTTTTTCCGAGAAACCCCTTGGGAGATTCTGAGACTAGGAGAATTTTTAAAAAGATTATGGCCAATAGCAAGCCTATATACCCCGGTTTCTGGAAAAATTTCTTAAAATGTGGGGGGGGGCCTCAAAATTTTTTCCCCATTAAATTTATGGGTGAGGCAAGGCTTTGTCCCTTTCAGCAAAAACTTTTTAACCCCCTGCAGAAAATGGATAAAGGGGGAGCCCACAAAACCCCAAAAATCAAAGTGGAGCAAAATGGTCAAAATCAAAGGGTTTAGACATTGGGGTTTCCTGATGATGATGCTATCCTATCTGAGTCCCTGGAGTCCAGGTGGCAGCTCTTGATGCATTTAGAAAGTGGGTGAAGCCCTTGGGGCCCAGAGGTCTCCGGGGCCAAGGGCCCAAATTCAGGACTTTGGGGTCCTGTTTGGGGGAAATCGTTCAGGGCGATCCCTGCTTTTCAGGAGGACATTGAAGTCACAGAGGCTTTGCCTAATTGGTATTTTAAATCACAATCCTTTGGGTGTCAGACCAAGAAGTCCCGTTTGACGGACTTGGGTTTGGGAAAAAGGAACAAAGAAAAAGATTAACAAGACATTTGGGGGATTTGGTACCTTTCGAAGGACGGGAAATATGTCTTCAAAGCCTTGATACTTTCCAGTTTTGCTTTACCGCAGTTACACCGTTTAATTAAAGTAAAAATTTTAAAGGGTTTTAAACTAGGGAAACATTATTTGTTATTAAACACACCCCTCTCACCCCCTAGAAGTGCTTGGGTGTTTTGGGTACATCCCAAGTGATACTGGGGATTCGGGGGGTAGTTTGGAAACCCGTAAGGGGGTGTCACGAGTGCCCGTAAAAGATAAAGGGAGAAAAGAGGCGGTTATTTATATTATTTCCCGGGGTCGTTTAAATTCATTCTATGGCCCTTTTTTGGGTATGGATCCCTTCGATTGAAGTCGACATGATAGCTAGACATGGTACCAGGCATTTCAGAATTTCCCACCCCGACAAAATTTGCTTGTAGAAAGCTTTCGAAAAATTTTTTCACATTTACCAAATTTATTAAGGGGTACATTTTGTCGCATTTTAAATTAAAAGTTGGGAAACAATCTGGTAGTTAAAAAAATTTTGTAAAATATTTCTAATTTTTCTGTTTTTTTATATTTAAAGTTAATTTCGGGTTTTTGATACATTTTCTGGGGGAGCCACTGTCACTCACCCCAAACACACACACACAACCACACACACCCCAACCCCACACACACACACACACATTACCCAACCCACTCCTCCCCGGGAGAGCAAAAGACATGAAACCATTTCATTGATAGGGTTTGTTGTGTTTTAGTTTCAGACGAAAGATTTTTGATGTATCTCCTTTTCCCCCGATTTTGCGCATGACAAGTGGGGCTTGTTTCAAAATGTTTCCAATTTTTTATATTAAATAAAAATTTTTTCTCTGTGTGGCGACAACCCGGTTTTAAATTTAAAAACTTGGGGGATTTCCTGTTGTTTTCCCTTAAACTACTTATATCTATCAGAGACAATTTTGGTTTTGTTCAAGCCGGTCCCATTCAGACGCTTTAATTTACGTTCCCTCTTCCCTTTTTTTTTTTATCTTGGGAAAGTAAAAACCCAAAAGAAAAAAATGATGAAAAAAACGAAAAAACAAACATTTTAAAAACTACAAATTTATAAAATAAAAATGGCTAGTTGGGACTAACATCCCTCCGACTTTGGGCCCTTTTTTTTTCTCTTATCCCCCCCTCAAAGGTTTCCCCTTTTTTTTTCTTTACTATCTTGGCCCCTTTGGGTATTTATCCGGGGGCCCCCCACTTTTATATAGTTCTCGGGCCCAAAAGAAAACCGAAAAAAGCACGGAAGGATGACCTTCCTGCAGAAAAAGGTCCCCCTTAGGGGTGCGTGGGAAAGCGTCACCAGAAAATCCCCCAGAAAACCGGGGAGCAGGGGGTTTAAATTGCCCCCTTTTTGTAATAGAAGGGGTGCCACCTGCTGGGACGGCCATAGATCCAGCGAAAAGGGCCCGGAAAATTAAAGCAAGGACCAGTCACTCCAGGATGGTTTTTGGAAGGGGTTTTTTTTCCACCTGCCTTTTTTTCGCCGCAAAATCCAGTCAACACAGGAGCTTTTAAGTTCAGGGACAGGCCCTGAGATCCGAAAAAAGGGCGCCCCCGCCTGGAAAACCCGTAAATCCATATTTAAGAATTTCGAGGGAAAAAGGATGAGATGCAGCCGGGAAGGGCCCTTTACGAGATTTTCGAGGGGGGTGTGGAGAGTACGCCACCGGTTATGCCTGGGGTGAGGACTACGAGGAAGTCTGACGAAACCGAAGGGCAAAGAGGACCTGTGCCCAGCCACAAGGAAAGGATAATTAAACCAAGGAAAAACCCGGGAGGGATGGGGCCAAAAACCCAAAAAAATTTTCACAAAACCAACCACGGAAAAGGGGATGGAAAAGGGAAAAAAGGGGGAATCAAGGAATTCCCAAACCAGGCCCAAGCGGAGAGGGGGGACCCAAATTTGGCAAAACCGAAGGCCGAGATAAAGGGGCCCCCCCCTTTTTGGAAAAGGGAAAAATTTAATTTCCCCAGTTCAAAATTTTTTTTCCCCAAAGGGGGAGGTCCTCTTTTTGGGGAAATTTTTCCTCCTCTGAAGGAAAAAACAAAGGCGCCTTTGCCCTTGGGTGGCAGGGGAAAAACCAAGCTCTAAGGGTTCCTAAAACTCCCTTTTGCCCTTTTTGGTTTAATTGGGAAACCAACTTCTTTTTTATGTACCCCCCCTTTCCATTTTAAAAAGGTGGCCACCCCCTTTCCTCACCAAAAAACCCAACCAAAACCAACCACCCCTTATAAAATTTTTATATTTGTATTTGGTTATTAATTATTTAAGATTTTTAAAAATTAATGATTAAAAAAAATTTTCCCCGGGGTAATTATTTCCCTTTTTTATTAATAATTATCTTTTCCATAATATATTAAATTGGTAAAAGTTTTTTAAACCTGAAGAATATATTTTTGTGTCCCTTTAAAAAAGAATATATAAAACCATAATTAATGGAAAATTTAAATTGTTTTTGTGAAAATTTAAAGTTTTAAAATATAAAATAAAAAAAATTTTTTAAAATTTTAAACTTTAATTTAATTTAAAAATTTTTTTAATATTTTTTTATTTTTTTTTTTTTGAAAAAAAAATTTTCCGGGATATTAAAATATTTAAAATGGGAAATTCCAAAATTTGCTTAATTTCTTTCCTAATTTCCCCTTTACCTTTTTAATTTTTTTTTATATTTTTTTTTTAGAACCGAAATGGAATAGGGGGAAATTTTGAAAATGTATTATTTTTTTAAAAAAATCTTTTGTTTTGTAATTTTGGGTTTTTAAAAAAATTTTCAAAACACAAACACACACCACATATAAATAATAATAATATTTTTTATTTTATTATATATATTTTATATATAATATATATATATTTTATTATATATAATTAAAATATATAATATATTATATATATATTATAATATATATATTTATATATATATATATTTATATATATTTTTAATTATTAAAATATATATAATAATATATTATATATTATATTTATATTTATATATATTATATTAATTTAAAAATTTATATTTATATTTTAAAATTATATTATATTTATTTATAATTTTAAAATGATTAAAAATAAAATAAAATAGATAAGAAAACACAACACAACAAATGTAAAATATTATTAATATTATAAATAAAACATTAGAAATTTATCTATCTCTATTACAATAATGTATGTATATATATAGGATTGTATATACACACAGATATGAAACATATCATACATAAATATATATAAAATTTTGGATTAGGTGAGAGAAAAGGGGATTGTTAGAGAGAAAAAGTGAGAATGAGGAGAGAAAGGTTTTGTGTGTGGGTGTGTGTGTTGTGTGTTGTGTGTGTTTTTGTGTGTGGTGTGTGTGTGTGGTGTGTGTGTGTGGTGTTTGGGGTGTGTGTTGGGGGTGTGTGTTTTGTGTGTGTGTGGTTTTTGTTTTTTTTTAAACTTACTTTTTATTATAGAAACTTATTGAATATACCAATCTTTTTTCATAAAGAAAAAGCCTTAAAAATTACCTGTCTGACTCTCTCCATATCTATCTCAGCTCTTCGCATTTTCTCCCAGCAATAGTGTTTTAGGCACTTCTTTTTTGGTGCTAAACAGATCTCGCCAGTTTCTTCAAAAACATTTTTTGTAAGAGGTGCTCCACATACCTTTACAGAAATAGAAATTGAGCATAAAATATTTGGTCTCTAAAAGAGCAAACCTAAAATATATGTATTCAACCACAGAGCAGTCTAAAATGAACAATTGTATTTTCTAGGCAAAATTTTAATCAAAGTATCAAATAATTTCAATAAATTTGATATAGCAAACAGAGAGTTGAAAACTAAGACGAAATATATTTAAACAATGGGAGAAAACTTTTTTAAATGATAGTATGCCCTTTACCAGACACAAGGAGCTTTAGTAGTTCGGCACATTACACGCAATCTTTTACAGTAGGTAAGACTACTGGGGTTATAGAAGTCACAAAACATGTTGTTGCCTTCAATGCGTGTCTTGTACATGGATCCAAAATGTTGTTTGGCTCTCCAACTGTAAAAATACAGAAAAGAAAGAATAGTAGTAAAAATAAATAATAATAATATTAATAATAATAAAAAAGATACTGACTACTTTTAAAATGCTTACAACACAAAACATACACATGTACCTTAGGGAATTACTTCCTCTAAAATGCAATATCTTTATGCTTGAGTAATCAGAAGCATACCACTAAAAATTAAGGTCAACTAACTTTTCAGTTCAATTATCTCCTACTTTTTATTCTTTCTCAAATGTCAAAGCCAATCACTACAAGTTACATAACAGAGAAAAGAGGTTTTCAATACTGTTAAAGGTTAACATTTCCCTGTACTTAATTTATAGTACTGGATAAACTAGTAAAATGAGATGGCAAATTCTTTGTGTATCAATAACATAAAAAAACACATTAAAATTCTGTCTTATTGAACCCTTCTAGTGGTTCAATAAGACTGAGTGGAATTTAAAGTTTATAAAGTTTATGTTTACCCTTGAGTGAAAATCTTCAAACTGCAAGGGCTTTCAATCTTTGCCAGATCCACATGCTCAGGATGTAAAACATGAGTACAACTCATTTGACAAAAGAAAGATATATTCGATATCTAATGACATTTGTAAAAAAATATTTGAGAAAGAAGATAACTCTCTGGAGGTCTTGATACGATGATATTTCCTTGCACTCACTTTGTTGAAGCAGTTTTCCAAGTGACGTATTGCTCTTCTGGCAGGCACTTCATGACCACAGGTGACACAATAAATAAATGCACTGTCTCCACTGTCATCATCGCCACCATCATCTGCATTAGGGTCAATCTTTGCATTTTTTCCTCGTTCAAGCAATTTGTCAATATCCTGTTTAGGGATGAAAGATAATATTATTCAGTCAAGCAAAATAAATTTGTCCAATGTATTTGTTATATACTTATTCTACAACATTTACGTACATGACTAAGAAACATAAATCATATCATCCAAATGAACATGAATAACAGACAATATAATATTCAGTTTCTTTTAGGGTAACTGGTGAACATATACATCATCATGTCCCATAGTATCAATAAGTTTACCATAAGAGGATAAAATCATTTTGGAATACATCTCGGCACATAATGATCTCATACCAAATGTCTCTGATCAAGCTGCTGAAGTACTTCCCGAGCCTCCAGCTGCTGCTTTCTAATCTTTTCAAGTTGCCTGATATCGCGGGTTTCAGCTACACACTCCATCATCTTCCATTCTTGAATACGTTGTGGTAATACCTAGGGTGATGAATAAATTATCTACATTAATGTCTCTGTAAAAGTAACAGAAGATTCATATGCCCTGTGATTAATTAAATAATCTTTTTTTAGCAAAAACAACTGTTAAACTTACTGAATAAATCCTTGCTTCTGCTAATTTTAAGCCACATTCATCACTACAGTACTTGCTGTTTGGCCGTGCTGCCTTTACACACTGAGGACCAAAGCACTGCCTCACTGTGGCAGCTTCTCCCTTTAGCCAACCTGCATCTGAGTCTGAGTCTGATGAATCTGGTTCATGGCGCCGTCTCTTATTTCTGTTTACATTAATCTGTTTTTCTTGAAAAACCAGATGGTCATAAGATACACCATCAGAAAAGGGCCGAAAAAATAATCAGTGGTCTTTAAAATTTAGTTTACTATAGACAGATGGGGCAAATCAAATCCTCTCATTTTAGCAAGGAATTTTTTAAAAGGTTAAATAATATGTAGCAACAATATAGCGAAAACAGTTGGATAAACCATGCAAATAGGACCGCAAGAAAAGTAATATTTATCTTATTAAAATGTCCATGAAAAACCGCAAGTACAAAAATGGCAATGGATTGTGAGCCTCTAAGAAAATTAACAGAATGAAAATTGACATTTTGGGAAATGAAGAAGCACATTGGGCTGGATTGGGAAAAATGATGGATGACAGAGCCAAGTCCATCTTTATTAATTGTGTTTAAACATAGAGCTCCGCAAATGTCAAGTCACCAAATGAGGAAAGGGAACAAAAACTTTACCAGCTACCTGAGAAAACAGGTATGTAACTGAGTGTAAGAGAAGAACTAAAGTATATAGGCAGCTCAAGGAAGACATAGAAGGGACATGAAACAATACTGAACTAGTAAGAATAGCAAAGAACATGAAATGGCATTCTATAGTTATTCATGTCAAGGAATAACTCCAGGAATGTAAAGTGAGCGTATTGAACCAAAGTGACAGTGACTATTGTCAGTGTTACTCATCAATTTTACATCAATTTCAAGTTTCTTGTCAAAACTAAAAGAAATTTGCATGTGAAAATCTAAAGATGTATGAAGCAGGTACAACACAAATTGGCAATAACACACATATGGACTCTTAATGGCAACTAAACCTTATGGTGACTGGTATGGGTATAACAGTCATGGATTATGTAGATTTGTACTGGGTAAACCTACAGTCATCAGATCTTTTCGGGCCCTTTCAAGTCATGGTGGAATACACTCATAATGGACTGTTAAGAAATTAATTTTAAAACTTTTCAATTTTTTATTGTCTGTTAATCATGCATTATGACATTATGTTTGATGATGTGACTGATTGGACATGTGGAAATATCATGTGACCTTTTTACATTTTAATCATGTATTTTCGCACCAAAAACATCTGCATTTGGTAGTCATTTTCCCAGGCCCTTTTGATATAAATTTATATTTTGAACTTTCTTTTGTTTTAAAGCCCTCAATTTTCCCCTGCCGGGGATGTTGATCCCCTTAACCAGGTTTCATTCACCGCCAATGGGACAAGCACCCAGAGAGTGATTAGATGTGGAAATTGAGGCCTGTCCTTGACATCCTAGAAAGGTAATTCACTTCTATTTTCATTCCCAGCAAGACCATTACCATGGATGAAAGTCTATGTGCCTTCTGGAGGTGCCAACAGGCAGGCACTCCAGTAAGTCTACAGAAGGACAACGAGGGATACCCGAGTATAGTAAATGTGCTCCAGTGACAGATATGAGGCAAAAAGTAAAAACCCCAAATCTAGTTGTAAATGGGGAAAAAACTGTGGGAAATTTTCCCCAAGAAAAAAGGCCCCCGAGCTTTACAGATTTTAAATTTGGGATCCTTCTCTTCACCTTTTTCCCCAATTGCAGGCAAGGAGACATGCTGATGGCATAAAAGCAATGCAATAAAAGCACATGCCAAAAAATGAAGGGGGGAGGGGTATGTTTAAAAAATAGCACCTGACGCCCTGATGGGGCTGCAATAAATAGACAAAGCAGCCAATGACAGTGCTGTCTGCCTTCCACACTAGAAATATAGTCACTTTGCTATCAAACTGCTGGGAATTGAGTGAACAAAGCCCAAGGTAGTAGCAGACTACAACACTGGGATGAAGGATGTTGACTAGTTATCATCAAATGGTACAGTAAGATATTTTTCTATATGATGGATATGGCAATAGTGAATTCCCTGGCAAACCACAGGGATACAGAAATACAAGCTAGAGCTCTTCAGAGGCTACTACAGCAGGGAATGAAACAAAACAGGACAAGGTACCCTCCAGGCCCCCACCCTACTTCCTTCTCCATTCCCTGCTCCTGCAGATAAAATTGCTGCTGCTGATGATGAAGCTCTTCCTCTAGCAGTGGTTCATATGTCAGAGGATACACCATTTCTGTGATGGAGGTATGCACACTGCTGGAGGCAGAACTGCAGATAGGAGACAATGGTGATGTGTCATATTTGCAGTATCTCTTTTCCCAAGCTTTGGTTTTAAGGGTTCCATGGGTTTGGGAAGCTACTAAAGTCCAAGGAAACAGATCCACTATCTGATAAGCAGCATTACAACCAAAGTAGAAATAAACAAAAAATTGTATCTGGTGCTTCTGTCTTGTGAAACCACACCAGTACAGTAAATTAGCACACACATCTGGTAATATGGAGTATATACTACAATATAAGTCAATAATGTTCAACATATAACATATGACATGTATAAGATAAGCCTCCGAATATAAACATTCAGCAAAAATGGTTGTAACCATTTTCCATAAACCACCTGCCCATGTGCAATGAAACTTCTTGAGATGGGAGGGTCAGACTGGCAGCACACATCTAGCATCCATGTGGGAAACACAGGCAGCTGCCTGTGTTTGCCAGAAGTGCAAGAATGTGAATTCTTGACAGGTTGCCATTGGATTGAAATCAATATGATGAGTAATTTTGACAACATTTGCTTGATGATGTCACAGAAGCATTCCATCTGCTTAGGGCCTGTTTTTTGCTGCTCTCTTAAGCAACCTTATGCAACATTTTCTCTCTTCTTTTATTCATTAAATCACTCTCTACAAATCCTTCTTTATCTCTTTTTTTATCATTATTACTGTCTCTCTCTCATCTATTCATTCATTCATTCATTATCTGTCTCTTGACTTTTTTATTTCTCTCATTTAGGTGCTTTGTGCCTCCACATGAACCAGAAATCAAGCATTGGTCTTACTTGAGTGGCAACTCTTCCAGGTGTGTGGCATGTAGGCCCAGCCTACACGAACACTCATGTGCTATATCAAGACTCATTGTCTTTTCTGTGCAAGGCTAATATGCATAAACATTTTTTGCCATTTTGATTCTAATTTTCCTCCAAGGACTTTGTGCAATCATGACAAAATTTTCCATCCCCACCACTCAGAAAATTTTCATAAGATTTTTTTCATGATGGCCCATTCCCATTACCTGGCCCCTCAGGCAAATATTTTTGTGAATGACAGTCATGTCTCTCTCTCTCTCTCTCCCTCTCTTCTTCTCTTGCTGTTTCTCTTTCTCTTTGTCGTCGTCTGTCGTTAGTTTTTCTTTTTCTCTCTCTCTTCACCCCCCGTCTTTACCTTTCTTTTTCTTTCCCTCATTCATTCCCTGTTCACTAATGGATTATCTAAATTTATGGTCCCAACTAACTGGATTCCTGAACTGAATTGAATTAAAGTAGATCCGTTGTTGGGTCAGTGGCTGGGCTCACTTTGATGGCAATTGCAGTCAAAGTTACCAATCAGTATAAATTCATTTTACATGAATATCTTCAGATAATAAAAAAAATACTGGATACTTTAACTATGCATATGAAAAAGCATGTTAAAAAAATGCATCCCAGGCTTTATGGAAGAGAAAGTGTGTTCTGAATAAAATATACGTCTTTGTAAATTTACATGTGTACTATTCTAAAACTTTCATTATTAACTGGGTAATATTTTGGGATCCTCATATTCTATTGTTTCTCTATCATATAATCGAAGAAAATTTTAAATATAAAAAAATGAAAAAGCCCGGTCTTCCATGTTCATTAACCCTTTCCCCCCGACAGGTGGCATGTACGTACATGCCATGGCATGCCTGGACTATCTGCCGGGGCAGTACGTAAGCCACGGTGTATGTATGGCCAGAAAAGATTTTTTTTTTTGTTACAATAACGGCAAAATAATATTTTTTTTTCCAATGAAAATGTGATAAGAGTTTTAACACTTTTTTCATTTTTCCACATTATCATTTCAAAAGGCTTTTCGGGGTTCCAGGTTGCGTTAAAAAAAATTTTGCGGTAATTAAAAACATTGGCAGAGAATTAATAGTATTCACGAAGGAGATGTAAAACCCAAAGGAAAATACCCATTTTTATTTTTTAAAAAAAAGAAGAAAAAAAAAAAAACCTTTTTAAAAAAAATGAAACAAAAAGTATATCAAAATGGATAAAAAAAAAATTTTTTTTTTTTTTTATAAAAAAGTAAAAATTTTAAAAAAAAAAAAAAGTTATTTATAAAATTTTGGGAAAAAAAAAAAAAAAAAAAAAAAAAAAAAAAAAAAAAAAAAATGCAAGAAAAAAAAAAAAAAACTATGGTTTCATTGAAGCCTAGGAAACCTATATACTATTCTGCAATACTTAATGAAAAAATACATTAGCTATACAATTCTTTTCTATTTACTATGTTGCACCTGATGCATATCTCATTATCTACCTGTTCTTAAAATCATTATTAAAACAATAGTAAAATATGATTAAAATGTAAGTTTTTTACTTAATGGGGGTTTACATTGCTGTATTATTTATCCATTTATCACAATACAAGCTTAAAAGTTTATTATCTTCACAGTCTATAAATTATGATTATTTATGATGCACTTCATGAGTGTCACTTTTTGACAAGTTCATTTTGCTGGGTAGCGCAGAAAGAGACTGTGATGAAATATGTTATAGAAACTTTTCTTTTTTTAAAAAAACATTTTTCACAAAACAAGCTTTTTAAAAATCATTATTTGACAGTTTGTAAATTAGATTTTGATGTTGCACTCCAAAGTTGAAATTGTTTAAAAGTTATTTTGGGGGTAGGCAGAAAAAAAACTGGATCGAAGTCACTTTTTGGGTAACTGACTTTATGAAAGCAAAATCTTGTACATAGGAATTTGATTTACTTTACCACATTGATTCATAAACTCAATAAATGGTAGCAGAGCATGGTTTGTGATAAGGGAAAGGAGATCAATAAGTATTAAGAAGAATGAAGACGAAGAAAATATGAGTGACAACAAACATTATGGCGGATGGGCGAGAGTGCCTGTTTACATTGGAAGCCAAAAGTTACGATCACTGGAAACTAGAACTGAAAGCAATGCAGCTTGTTACAAGTACAGGAAAGAAAAAACAATTTGTAACTGTCGTCCTATCATCTCCGGAAAGAAGCAAGTGAGGGGCAAGATTTTTGAAGAAGTGACATTTGAAGAATTCACATAAATGTGGATGGAGTCTATGTTTTGCTTCAACACATGGACAAGAGTTACAAACAAGATGAGATGTCAGCAGCATACAAGGCATGAACAAGATTTGATAGCTACTAAAAAGAAAAAGAAGATACTATGTTGAAGTACATTTTGGAACATGTCAAGAAGTACAGTTTTGGGCAAGTACAAAGGAGTATACCAGTTTTTTTTATCATTCTAGCTACTAGACAATGCAGAGCTAGAAGTTAAAGACATATAAATAATATTGACAGAAGTGTTCTTCAGTGATCCAGATCAGATATTTGATTCCATGCAGCAAGCCCTAAAGAATTTTTTTGGAAGTCAAGAAGTCGCATTTGGGGGGGCAAGGGAGATTGGGGGGTGAAACTCCCAGGGTTTTAAAAATTTAGCCAGTATTTAACACAGAGGAGGTGAATGTTGTTACACAGGGAAGAGAATGTGACAGATTTAGAGGCAGAGAAAGGGAAAATGTGACAAATAGAACTGAGAAAAATAGACTGAGAATCTGTTGACAAATATGAAAATGTTAGAAAGTGCTTGTAATGGCAGGGTACCTCTGCTCCAGTATTCTGAAAAAGTGATGTAAAAAAGGCAAGTGAGGAAATACAGCAAGAGGAAAATTCGAATCTGTTGCTTACGTTCTTGGATAATGTTGGTGTTAATGAGTCTATATTTTATGCTATCTTTGACACAGCATCTAGTTCTAGGTGGTATGATTTGGGTTAAAAAATATATAGACTTTATCAGAAGAAGAGAAACTGATAACAGAAGAGAAGGTAAGTGAAACTACATTTATATTTGGTGATAGTAATGTGTTTCAGTGAACATTATATAACAGCTGATGTGGTGAATTGTTCTATTCCCCTTCTGTCCAGCAAGAAACCAATGAAGAGAGCACGAATGAGAGTGGACATGGAAAATGATATTCCAGATAATACACGGAAAAGAGTTACAATTCAGGACACTATTGCCTTCCACTAAAAGTTGAGAATGAAGCTTGAAGAAAACCAAAGAAATAATATTAATTTTAGGACTTAGTGACAAAGAGAAGAAAAAGAAGACTGAAAAATTACATAAACAATTTGGTCATCCCACATCCCAGAGATGCAAGGCACTGACAATGATATGTGCTGAAGAGGTGTCAGATTGCTGTGAGATTTGCATGAAGTATAAAAAGACCCCCAAAAGGGCCCAACGGAGTGAAATATGGGAAAAGGTTTAGACAAAGTGGTGGGAATAGGGCCTAAAAAAATAAGAAAGGAAAGAGTTTTTCTCAATGGGACTGGAATAAGATTTCAAAATCATGTGTGACAAAAAGTAAAGAACTCAAGGAGATATTTGAGAAAATATGGAGAAGTGGTTAGGAACTGGTTGAGGAGTCCCTGTGAATTTTTTTTGTGTGACAATGGTGGAGAGTTTGCCAACAACATTTTCCTGGAAAAGTGTGAGAACATGAACATTCAAGTGATACAAAAGGAATGGAAAGAACTCACTATAGTCATTGGTCAAAATGGAAAAATGGTGACTTTGAAATAGGGTTCAAATATTGTAAGAGCCCTTGAAAGAAGTTCTGTATAGTTTTGACAGAAATACTGAAGATGGATGAAATGTACGATATGATATGGTGAGGCAGAAAAGAGAAAAGCAAGAAATTTGCAAGGAGTGAGAAGAAAGAGCCAGAAGCAGTGATAAATTCAGTGGAAAATAATGGAGAAATAAAAATTATATTAAAACAAAAGATAGTGTAATTATCAAGGGTATTTTGAAGATTGGACAAAAAAAAATTTCTTCCCAGATTCAAAGAAGGAACAGAAAACTATGCAAGTCAGCTGGAAAAATCTACAGGAAAATATTGTAGTTGGAGGAAAACTGAATGTCAAGATGGAGGCATGTGAGCCATCAACTGGATCAAAGATGTAGAAAAGTGGGAATTGTATTGGAAGAGGAGGAAGTGCAGGAACTAGTGAAACAGCCATCGCTTGTTCAAATATGAAAAATCAGGAACTTGGAAAAGCAAAACAAGAACTGAAAAGCATACATGAGGAAGTTCCAAACGTGGGCCAAAAGGCATAGACAGTAATGGAAAAAGGATAAAAAAAGAAAATAAAAGCTCGGCTGGTTGCAAGAGGTTTGAAAAAAAGGAGGATATCAATCAGTTCTCTTATGTTGAAAAGAATCGAAGTCTTTTGGCATTTTATTTCAAAAAGGGGAGTGAAATTTAAAAGTTAAAAAGATTTAAAAAGTTTTGAGCATGTTTGCATCTTGTTCCCTGTGTTGAAGATGGGATGTAATGACGTAAAAGCTGACCCTGTTACATTTTAAAATCATGAAGAATAATGGTGGCATGTTTTTTAAAGATGTAGATGATTCTGTGGGGGGAACAGAAAGATTTGAAAAGTGGGACTGTCCAAAAAAGAAATAAATTTTTAGGTTTGGGAAGAAAAAAATACTACTTTCAGATATATTTTGGATTAGAATTCAAAGAGTGAACATGCCATCACTTCCCTCAAAAGGAGAGAGAGAGGAAAGAGGGAAAAGGGGGAAAAAAGAGAGAGGGGAGGAGGGAGGGAGGGAGGGAGGAGGGGGGAGGGAGGGGGGAGAGAGGGGAAAAGAGAGAGAGAGAGAGAGGACGAGGAGAAGAGAGAAAAGAGAGAGAGAAGAAGGGGGGGGGGGGAGGAAAAGAGAGAGGGGAAAGAAAAAGAGAGAGAAGGGGAGAGAGAGAAGTGGGAGAGAGAGAAGAGGGAGAGAGAAGAAGGAGGAGGAAAAAAAAAAAAGAGGAGAGAGAGGGGAGGAGTTGGAAAAAGATTTGGGGGAAAAGGGTGGGGTTAAAGAGAGGGAAAAGAGAGAAAGAGAGAAGGATAGTTAGAGAGAAAGAGAAAGTGAATTAAAGGGAAAGAAACAGAGAAAGAGAAAGAAAGGGGAGGGGAGGGGGAGAGGGGGGAGGAGGGAGAGAGAGAGAGGGAGAGAGAGGGAGAGGGGGGAGAGAAGAGGAAGAGAGAGAGAGAGAGGAGAGAGAGGAGAGAGGGAGGAGAGAGGGGAGAGAAAAAGAGAGAGAGAAAAGGAGAGAGAAGATGAGAGAGAGGAGAGAGAGAGAAAAAAGAGAGAGAGAGAGAGAAGGGGGGGGAGAGGGGGGGAGAGGGGGGGGGAAGAGAAAAAGAGAAAAAGGGAAAAAAGGAAAAAGAGAGAGAGGGGGAGAGGGGGGGGGGGGAGAGAGGGAGGGGGGGGGAGGGGGGGGGGGGGAGAGAGGGGGGAAGAGAGGGGGGGGGGGGGGGAGAGAGAGGGGGAGGGGGAGAGAGAAGAGGAGAGAGAGGGAAGAGAGAGGGGGGAAGGAGGGGGGGAAAGGGAGGAGAGAGAGAAGAAGTGGTGGGGGGGGGGGGGGGGGGTGAGAAAAAAGGGGAAAAAAGAGAGAGGATGAGAGAGAAAAAAAAGGAAAAAAAAGGAGGAGAAAGGAGAAAAATGAGAGAGAGAGAAAAAAGAGAGAGAGAGAGAAAAAAAGGGGGAAGGGGAAAAAAAAAAAAGGGAGAGAGAGAGGAGAGAGAGAGAAGGAGGAGGGAGAGAGAGAAGCAGGGAAGAGAGAGAGAGAGGGGGGGGAGGGGGGGGGGGAGGGGGGGAGGGGGGGAGGGGGGGAGAGAGAGAGAGAGAGAGGGGAAAGAGAGGGAGAGAGAGAGAAGGAGAGAGAAAGGGGGAAGTGAGAAGAGAGAGAAAAAGGGGGGAGGAGAGAGAGAGAAGAGAAGAGAGAGGGGGAGAAGTTTTGGGTGGAAAGAGAGGGGGAGAGAAGAGAGAGAGAGAGAGAAAAGGGGAGAGAAGGGAGAGAGAGAGAGGGGAGAGATGGAAGGGAGAATAGGAAGAAGAGAGAGAGAGAGAGGGAGGGGGAGAGGCGGAGAGAGGAGAGAAGGGAGAGAGGGGGGGAGGGGGAGGGGGGGAAGGGAGGAGAGAGAAAAATAATTTTTTTTTTTTATGTCTATATATTCATATATATATATATATATATATCTATATCTATATATCTTATATATATATAATATAGATATATGTGTGTGTGTGTGTGTGTGTGTGTGTGTGGTGGTTGTGTGTGTGTGTGTGTTGAATAACTTACTACAACTATAAGATGTTGTTATATGTATTTGTAGCAGGTATGTGTGTGCCTCTGTGCGTCGTGAGTATGTGTTGTCGGGTTGTCTGTAAATCCAACGTATGTTAAAATAAACCAAACCAAACTCCACTTAACCTAACCAAACGCTACTTAACCTAAACTGCTTTTCCCTACCCTAACGTACGTGAAGGGGGAAAAGGTAGATAGAAAGTAAAAGGAGGAGTAGAATAGAAGGAAAGTAGAACGGGGAGATATAAGTGGAAGAAGGCGGAACGAGGAGGAAGGGAAGACGTGAAAACATAGAAGTGAAAGGAGTATGGAGGAGGAGAAGG
>NC_051389.1:40395321-40397821 GCF_015228065.2 Penaeus monodon
TATTATATTATTATATTATTTTAATTACTTTAATTATTAGTATCATGCCAAAAATTATTATAAACTGCAATAATAATAACAATAATAATAAAAGTATAATTCTAAAATACTATTGTTATAATATTGTTATTAAATATATTATTGTTATATCGCATTATTATTTTTTTACTGATAGTATACATAGTTAAACATAATTATTATAACAGTAATGATACAGTAATAACGATAGTAATAAAATAATGATATAAATAATTACTATTAAAAAAACGTTATTATTGTTATTTATTATTGTTATTACTATTATTATGTAGTCATATTAGTATAGATTTAAAAAAAAAAAAAAAAAAAAAATATTAAATTTATAACTGCAATACATTGCAATAATAATGATAATAATTGCAATAATGATGATAATAATTGCAATAATGATATAATGATGATGATAATGATGATAATGGATGATTGATAAACGATAAAATAATGATGGATAATCATGATACTAATGATGATAATAACAGGAATTGTGTCCATAATAATAAAGAAAGGTTAAAGAAAAAAAATCCCAAAAGTTCGAAAAAGCGGCAAAAAATCTAGCAAAAATATAGCCTTTTGACATTAGACTCCAAAATGACGTTTTTTCCATTCATTTGATGATTCTGGCAATTATTAGGGTAATAATGTATAATACTGATACCAGAATCTATTAATCACGACAATAGTGGATGATAAAAGTGAGAATTAAAGAGAATTGGTAACATTGATGACATTACTATTTATTACATATCAGTATTATTATCATCATCATTATCTTATTATATTATTCATTATTATTATTTTATATTATGATTATTATTATTATTATTATTTTATATTATTATTACTTCATTATTAGTATATTGCCAAAAAATATATTATAACTGTAATAATAACAAACAATAATAATAATACGTAAATATACATAATACTAATTGTTATTAAATATGTTATTAATATTGATTATTGTTATTATTATTATCATTTTGTTTTCCCTTGGTAGTATAATTGTAAAAATAATATATAACAGTAATAATTACAGTAATAACGATATTAATTATAAAATATAGTATAAATAATAATTATTAAAAACGTTTTATTGTATATATTGTTATTACTAATTAGTATTGTAGTGTCATTAGTATAGACGTAAAAATATATATTATAACTGCAATAATGCAATAATAATGATAAAAAATTGCAATAATGATGATAATAATTGCAATAATGAGGATAATATGATGATTAATGATGATAATGATTCTAATGAGACGATAACGATAATAATGATGATAATAATGATAATAATGATGATAATAAACAGGAATTTGTGTCCATATATACTAAAAAAGGTAAAAGAAAAAAAATCCCAGAAGTCCCCGGAAAAAAAGCGGGGAAAAAATCTACAGAATTATAGCCTTTTGAGAGTAGACTCCAAAATCACGTTTTTTCCATTCATTTGATTGATTTTGGCTATTATAGGGTAATAATGATTAATAATTACGAAAAATTCTATTAATCCATCACAATAATGATGATAAAAGTGAGAATGAAGAAGAAAAAATTGGGATAAACATTTGATGATATGTAATATCATTACTATTATCATTATATATTATCATAGTACATGATATTATTATGTAATATTATTATTATTAATTATTATTATTGATTTTATTATTATTATTCTTATTATATTATTATTACATTATATTATTATTATTATTACGTAATTATTAGTATTATTGCCAAAAATATATTATAACTGTAATAATAAACAATATAATAATAATACTAGTATAATATAATAAATACTAATTGTTATAATATTGTTATAAATTATTATTGTTATTATTATCATTATATTATTTTTATGGGAGTAAATTGTAAAAAATTATATTTTATAACATAAGAATTACAGTAATACCGATATTGATTAAAATAATGATAGACATAATTATTATAAAAAACGTATTATTGCTATTATTATTGTTATCTAGTATTATGTAGTTGTATTAGTATAGATGTAAAAATATATATTATAACTGCAATAATTGCAATAATAATGATAAATATTGCAATAAGGATGAAATAATTGCTAATAATGATGATAATGATGATGATAATGATGATAATGCTGATAATAATGATGAAACGATAGTAATGATGATAAATCATGATAATAAGATGATTAATAACAGATTGTGTCCAATATAATAAAAAAAGTAAAAGAAAAAAAAAATCCCAAAAAGTCGAAAAAAGCGGACAAAATCTTGCGAAATATAGCCTTATGAGAGTAAACTCCAAAATGGACGTTTTTTCCATTCATTTGATGATTCTGGCAATTATTCGGGTAAATAATGATAATAATACCAGGATCTATTAATCATGACAATATTGATGCTTTAAAAGTGAGAATAAAGAGAACTGGTAACATTGATGATTATTAATATTATTACTAATATCA
>NC_051389.1:40415321-40440321 GCF_015228065.2 Penaeus monodon
ATCTTATTACCCTAATAATTGCTAAAATCATCAAATGAATGGAAAAAAACTTTCTTTTGGAGGATAGTCTCAAAAGGCTATATTTCGCCAGATTTTGACGCTTTTTGACTTTTGGGATTTTTTTCTTTTACTTTTTATTATTATAGGACACAATCCTGTTATTATCACATTATTATCATGATTATCATCAATTATTATCAGTTAGCACATCATTAGCATCATTATATATATATATATATATATAATATATATATATATATCTATATATATATACACACAATATATATAAACACATATATCTATATATATATTATAAATATAATATATGTATATATATATGTATGGTATGATTACATATACCACATATCCATACACACCACACACACACACAACACACACACACGCCTATATATATATAATATATATATATATATATGATATATATATATATTATAATATATATATTACAAATAAATATATATATATTATATACATATATATATATATATCTATATATATATATATATATATTATATATATATATATATATATATATATATAATGGATATATGTATATATATGGGTGGGGCTTCACAAGCATGGTGTTGTGAAGAGATGGTGTGGTAGCCTAGATAGTGCTAAGTGTTACATGCCTCTTCTCGCTTGCAGTCTTCCACCCCTGGCTAGTCAGTGCGAAAAAGGGAGCAGCTTTTATAAGTCTCCCATGCCAGGGTCACAGCCTACCATCATCAAGACTCTTGCAGTGCCTCCGCGTGGCCACCCATGGTAAATGGTTACCTGCGGTCCCAGGCTAAATCTGTGGGGATCTCGGAGCAAGCAGGACTGCCCCAGAGGTACGGAGTTAGGCACACCGGCGTGTGGACACGCCTGGCTGATTCGTACCAACTCATGCCCCCTAGCACCAGGGGTAAGGGGGCGGTCGGGGGGGGGGGACCTTGCCAGTTCCTCCTCCCCCCAGAATGACCCTCTGGCAACGAGCGAAAGTAAATGGAAATGCTGGGGGAAGGGGGTTGTCCCTCCCACTAGCAAGTAAGGCGGGCTGTGTGTCCCGCTGGGAGGGCAAATGTTCGGGGTGCAGGATGAGAAACGAGAGTTAACTCCTCCCGCCTGTGCCCCCGGCAGCGCCAACCCACATGAAGCTTGTGGGGGAAAGCCCTCGGGAAACCCCCACAGTGGATAGGCGGTACCACAGACTGCCGACCCCTTTATTTTGGGGCTTGTCGGTGGGGGCGGCATAGGTGGTTCTGTGCACCCGGAAATGGGACCACCCGAGGCGTAATCTCAGGCGTGCTTTCCTGGGTAGGCGCTGGACAATCAGGTCCTGCGGCAGGATGAGACGGTTACCTCTGCTATCGTGGATTGAACGACTGGGAATTGAGGTGGTGCCCTCTCAGAGGTGAGAAGACCTGTAGTAGGCACGATCAGTGTGGGTGGTTACACTACTTATGGTCGGGCTTGTATCGATGCGTCACCACCCCAGGGTGAGCCATTAGCCATCTCCAGTCTATTTCAGCTCCGGTAGTCGAGGGGACACCGGTTAATGAGCGTTATCATGGCATAGACTGAAGCATGCTTGGCTCTTAGTCTCGTATTGCTGTAACGCTCCTATCGTGGTATTATAAAATTGATGTGAAAGAGGCGATTCTAGGCCAAACTCGCATCTGTGGCAAAACGGATTGCCCGGCGAGACATTCGCATTGTTCTGGGCGCTCAATGCGGTATCCGGCTGTGACCGAGCTGGCTACGAGATGTCTGTCGGTCCATGGCTCGGGAGCTGATCCCAGCAGCGAGAATATCCTCCTTCTCTGGGCTTTGCTAGGTCCCAGACAATGAGGATATCGGGCTCCTTGGTACCAGCGCGTTTTTCAACCAGCATTGCTGGACTGGTACAGAGATACGGGTACAGGGCCAAAGGAGATCGACCACATCTTGTTAGCACGCGATGGGAGGGATCCTCCAGAAACTGCAGGTTTACCGGGAGTGCCAAAGTACTGTGGCCACTGACCATAGGCTGCTTGTGTCTACCCTGCGGGTCTCCACTTCAAAAACTACCCGTCCCTACAGTGGCCCACCCTAAGGTGTTTCACTGGGACGAGAATCAACGTGAACTCACCGCGTACTGAAAGTGATGTAAAGTGTGGTGGGGGTAGTCGAACTTCATCCGTGGTTAATTCAGGGGTGAGGCAAGGCCTGTGTCCTTGCACCAACACTTTTCAACACTTATATGGACGGAAATGTGCCCAGAGCTATTAAGCCAAAGTCAGTGCGGAGCAACACTAGGCAATATTAAGGTCTCAGACCTTGACTTGCCGACGACGAAATTTGCATCCCTATCTGAGTCCTTGGATTCATTGTGGAGCTCTGATGCATTAGCAATGAGGCGAAGCCCCTAGGACTAGAGGTAGCCTGGACCAAGATCAAGATTCAGGACTTTGGGGACCTGTTAGGGGAACCCGTTCAGTCGATCCATGTTACGGTGAGGCGTGAAGTTACAGAAAGTCTGTACATAACCGTGGTAGTGTAGGCCATATTTCTGGGTTGTCAGACAAGAAGTCAGTAGACGGATTGGTCTGGCAAAAAGGAGCCATGAACTCGATCAACAAGAGCTTTGGAGATGTCGGACCATATGCAGAAAGACCAAGCGCGTGTCTTCAAGGCCTTGATACTTCCAGTTTTGCTCTATGGAAGCGAAACCTGGACGTATCCAGTGCCTTGGAGTCTGCCTTGATGCCTTTGTAACAAGTCCCTTAGAGTGGATCATGGGATACAGTTGGCAGGACCACGTGTCCAACCGGCGGTTACACCGTCGGACTGTCATGGGACCTGTTAATTGCATAAATCGGGATCGCCAACTCAGGCTCATATAGGCCACCTAGCTCGCCTCCCTATGGACGACCCAGCCCATAGGTTGACTCTCTGCGAGAAAACCCTGGGTGGAGGAGACCTGTGGGACGTCCCAGGAGTCATGGCTTGGGCAACTCGACGAGACCTAGCGAAGGAATTAGAGATGGGCCGTGTGCGCTGGAGACTCGCCTCAATGGATCCTCGGGCTGGGAAGCGAAGGGTGGATGCGGCCATGCGCCTCCGTCGGCGCTTAGCCACTTGATGATGTTGAATGATATACATGTATTATACATATATACATATATACATATATATATATATATCCTATATATATATATATATATATTATATAATAATATATGTTATGGAGATATAGGTATATATACCTATATATTATATATTAGATAGTATATATATAACATAGATATAATATATATTTATAAAACATACACACACACACATACACACACATATATATTGTGTATGTATGTCTGGAATCTATTATCTATTTTATCTATCTAATATATATAAATATATAATATATATATGTATATATATATATATAATATTATATTAAGATATATATATATATATATATATATATTTATATATGTATATGACACCGTCGCCTGAAAATGAAAGCAGCCTGTTTTCCGGAGGCGAACCTCTATCAGAGATTCAGAGTCATCAACCTTCGACTCTATGGGCTTCCTAAAACCCATAAGCCGGCCGTGCCTCTGCGCCTCATCATCTTCTCCCGGGGATCTGTGACTCTTGCGGCTTGGCCCGATCCTCCGTCCTGATGTGACCTGCCTCTACTTCCGTTCGTCTGTCCTCACCTGCCCCGTGTTACCGCGTTGCCTCTCCTCTCTCTCTTCTATACTCCTTCCTCTCCCTTTCCTCTTCAGAACTGAGGATGGAATCCAGGTGGATTTCGAAACTGTAGTCTCATTTTCAATAAATCTAGTTTTTGTATTGTGGTTTTTTCTTCCATACACACGCACACACACACATATATATATATATATATACATATATGCTCACAGACAGGAATATATAAATATATATTATATATATATATAAATATATATATATCTGGATAAGTATGTAATATATATATATATATATATATATATATTATATATTGTTTTTGTTGTGTGTGTGTAATATATATATATATATTATATTATATATATAATATTTATATATATAAATATATTATATATATTTATATTTTCCTTTTTACATCTAATGTATGTTTTATATATAATATATATAATTATATATATATAATTATATATTATCATAATATATATTAATATATTTATATTTTGTTTATTCCTATAATATGAATAAAGATAAAATTAATAATATTAAATATATAATAATATATATATATATATATATATATTATATATATTGTATACATTATATAAATATTATTAAATATATATATTAAAAATTTTTTATATATATATTATATATAATATATATATATATTATCCATAAGTATATATATTAAAGGATAAATATAGATAGATATTTGAAAATAAGGTATATAGACAGATAATAGATAGAGGGGGAATAGAAAAGATATAATTAAAACCCCACATTTATATATCTTTTCCCTTATCTACTACCTTTTATTTCTTTTTCTATAAACAAATGTGTTTGAAAATGGTAAAATTTTAAACGCACCACAACACCACACCCACACCACATATATATAATATATATTATATATATAAATATAAAATATTAAAAATATATATATATATAATATATATTTATTATATGATTATATTATATATATTTTATAGATAAATATTATTTAACAACACACACACACACCCCCAACACACACACACATGTAAAATTATATTATTATTTAATATATAATATATATATATATTATATATATATATTTATAATAATATAATATATAAAAGATAGATATATTAAAATTATATAAAAATATATAAAATTATAAAATATATATAAAATATTTTATAGAAAATAATTTTTATGACAACACAACACACACCCCACCACACACACACACATTATTATAATAATATATATATTTTATAATATTATATTAGGAATTCACCTCGTTTGTCGCCTAGCCGTTGGGATAACCCCAGCCCAAGTCTGGGGGGAAAAAGAGATTAAAAAAAAAAAAAAAAAAAAAAAAAAAAAAAAAAAAAAACGGGCAGACAACGCAATGGCAAACCACCGCTCTAAATTGCCAAATTGCCCAAGAACATCTGGAAGCCCATGATCGTCCAAGGCGCGGTGGCCAGAATGGTTAGAGGCAGGAAAGTCGCCTGGACGAGAAGGTGCGATCCAGATTGTGATTTGGTATCATCCTCCTGTATGATGCTGCTGCTTTTGCTGGGTTTGATTCAGTCAGCAATTTGTTGAATTGTATTTTTCAATTCTTTTAATTTGACTCATTAATTCCTTAACCGTTTTCTCTTTAACTCCCAATTTCTTTATCCTTAGCTGCAAGTTTCCTGATTGATGCCCGTTTTGCACTGGAGTGTTGTTGGTGCTACTAGAAGCGTAGGAGTTTGGGTTTGCTGGTCAAACCTTAACTTTCTCTTGGCCTCACGGTAACCTAAACATCATGTCCTCTCTGTATGCTAATATTTCCAGTCTCCTTCTTCAAGCTGCTGTCACTCGGCCATGAGCATATTGATGGGACCGTCCACAAGTTAGGCACACTTGAGAGTTTTCTCAGATAACATACAGCATGTGTCATTATCTCCAGCACATGTACCGCAAGTAAATTTGACTAGTATCTTTATCATTGCATCGTAATTGAGGTGTGTCCAAATTTGGGCTCTATTACAGCGCATAGGTTTTTGAATGTAAGGTCGCACTTGACACGTTCATATCCAACTGTGCCATACTCAGGAATTTTACTCGAAGCAAAAGTCAAAAGAAAGCACAATCCGGTGTTTGTGCGTACATTCCCTCTTTCCCCCTGGTCAATGCAGTTCACGTCCACTAACGGCTTTGGTCCTTCATATTTTCGCAGAATTTCGCTCTCCTCCATTGTCCCTCAAATCCCTCTAAAGATTACTCCCTTGCAGGTATTGGGGCCATGGGGATAGTTATCGTTCACCTTCAAATCATGAATCTGGCTTTCTGCGTCAGTTTAAGCAGGTCTCTTAATCTGGGCAGTTGAACTGGCTAGCTTTTACAAGGAGGCTAGGCTACCATCTCGTGCTCGCAATTTTTCCGGACAAAATCAAAATCGCGCCGTCCACTTGACCATCACAGGACCTTCTTGTGATGAAGGGGCTCAACATTTCAAAAGCGATTGATTTCCATTCCGCATTTGACAGTCCAAAATACCTTGGCATTCTCTGGAGGGATTGAAAAAAATTGTTCTTTCTTCTCGTTTGTCGCAGTAGAGGTTCCGTTGTTCCAGGTCTCATTGGTCGTAGAGAGTCATTGTCGTCCCCCCTCCCTTGAGGAGGAGGAGGGGTACCAGGAATCGTTCATAATGGGTATCGTTACCGAGTCCTGACCCCTGGGCCCGTGCCCGTTGTCCTGAAGGGACCAGTTACCACCCCTTAACAATTGTTAATCAACCTAAAGCAATAGCTAAGAGAAGATGTGGCAGTTTCCGTCCCTGTCTACCCCCAATGAAGGCCTGGTTGGCGTTCTCCAGTAAACAGAGAGGATCGAGTTATGTGGAAACCCCCTCCTGTACCCCGAACTTGCCTAGTGCTAAGGACGTAAGTCTGTGCCACACCCCCCAGGCGATACGTGAGCCCACAAGGGTATCTCCGGTAGGCTCAAAGGTTAAGTCACCTGAAGAGGGAAAATTTTAGAATTAAGGAACAGTGCCCAAAGGACACCCCAGACTACGGGCCTCCCTACCCAGGGGTCAAGGGCCCGTAATGGCTACCCTGGTAGTAGAAGACAGCTGCGGGTCTGAGTGGGTGCTGACTACGCCTACTGTAGTCTCGTGTCACTGCAAACAACGCACTGAAGGTGCAGGCAAAGTACAAAGTGCTGATCACATCAAATATTACTCTACGTAAATTAAGTTTAATATAACTCAGAAGCATAGAGCCGAGGCGAGACAAGAGGCCCCGGACTCCAGGGTAGCTCCTATGGCAGCAAGGCTTTGAGTCTATTGCTGCTGCGTCTGGACAGAGGTCAGAGCTATTCAAAGTCTCAAACACGAGTGAACCACATTTTTTTTTTTTTTTTTTTTTTTTTTTTTTTTTTGTTTTTTTTTGGATTTCTGGCTATCAACCGCGGCATGTGGCCAAGGTTATTAAGCCAATGGATCCTATCTATTCTGTCAATCTATATAAGGTCATAAAGTTTTGTCTCCCTTAAAAAAGTGATTACTTTACTTATTATTTTTTCATCATTTGATAGTAGATTAGTTGTTGTAAAATCTGTGTTATTTATTCTTAGATAATGTTTTAATGATTTTCTATTGTTGTTGTATTTGGTGGCTATTGTGAGAATAGGTCTATGTAAGGGTGTGTGACGCAGTGAGGGTAAAAAAAAAAAAAATTGTGAGGAAATTGTTTTTCAATATAGGGAGTGATGTGGGTATATCTTGTGGCTGTTGAACCCTAATGGCGGGCCAACACCACCTCCTCCCTTCTCTCCTTTCCTTCCTGTGGATGTGCCACAGTTCTATTTTTGTTTTATTTTGTTTGTGAGTTGGAGTTGGTCTTACTCACTTTGCCACAGGAGATGTATTTTTTTCTTTTATAGAACACAAAACACCTGAGATCTGTAGCGGACTATGCTAATGTCGCAGATCGCCAGTTGACCCCGGCTAATTTGTGTCAGCCTGCTCATTGCCATGGATCCGAGAGTGGCCTGGTTACCCATATTACTGATTTATTTATTGGCACCATGAGCTTACGAATATATTACCCAGAAGTTCATTTTTGGTGGTTTCTTAAGGATTTAATGGCTTTAAAGTGAACTTAAGGAATCTGAAAAAAATAACTACTTGCTATCGTGGGTGTCGATAGTGCAAATCATGGCTTTATCATGGCAAAAAGTTCAGCAAGAAAGATCGATGTATGATTTGGCAGTCTGAACTTTAGTTCACATTCAGTTCGACCATACCCGCGACCCACAACACTCTTCTGTCTTGTAGCCTTCGGTAATAAATGAAAAAAGGGAGTTATGTTTTAACAAGATCTCTCTGAACCTCTGTCGTACCTCTCACCTCCGCGCCATATGCTTCACTGATGGAAGCCAGCTTCGCATGATAGAAAATTGGGGGTTTTCCCATGGGATATGTTTGATTGGAACTAAACCAGGGTATTCGATGGTAGAGAGATCTATCCGACTTTCTCGACGAGGTCGTGGAGTCTCGTGTGCAAAGGGCCTAATGCCACTATTGCCATTAGGTGGCTCGGGGCTCGGGACTCGAGCACCTTTGCTGCATAGCTCAAGGCTAACTGGCCGCGTCTGAGTCGGAGGGGAGGTACTCCTGACTCCACCTCAAGACGCTGCGACCGAGTGCCCTTCAGTGCTCCAAGACACACAGCAAAAGCGCATTCTGCACAGCATCCAAATCCAAACCTTTCAAACTTGTTCTCGATCCCGAACCATACACGATTGACCCATAATCTACTTTAGACTAATCAGGGCTTTATATACCATTAGCAAAGACTGTCTATCACTCCCCATTTGTTACAATAAATGCACTTTATAAATTCAGTGCTTTTTGACATTTATTCTTTAACTGACCAATGTGGCCTTTCCAATTGAGTCTACTATCAAAAATAGCCGCAAGAAACTATTGCAGAATTTTGAATATGTATTTGGGTGTTGTCTAGAGTTAGCCTGATGTTCGCTTTCTCCTACGTGAAAAAATTACCCAATACTCTTTCGAATGGAAAACTTAAACCCCACTGGAGGCCACCAGTTATGAATCATATCCAGTGCCAATTGGATTGCGATTTGTGAGGAATTCTGTCATTATTGCTGGAATGCCATAATGAACATCATCAGCGTACAGTGAGTAGTTAAATTCCGAGAGGAGCTGTAAGATGTCATTGATCATACATGAAATATGTTGGTGACAAGACACTTCCTTGTGGGACCCCGTTTGCCTGGACAAAAATGTCGCTAAAAATTGACTTGTCGGAAAATACTTTGACAAGCGAAAAGTGTCTGATCAGTAAATGAATTTTGAATCGAACAAGGGCAAGTTTTCTCACGTAAGTTCCAAAAGCATAAAGTTTTTCCTGAGTAGGCCATATCGCAGGTCATGTCCGTAGGCTTTTTCTATATCTAGAAATACGGAAATCAAAAAATCTTTTTTGGCAATGGCCTCTTGAATATACTGTCCCAGGCTTTACTAGCTGATCGAGAGTTTTGCGTCCCTTGCGGAAGCCGCACTGCTCGTCAACTAGTAAATTACTGGAATTTAAAAAATGAATAGCCTACTGTAACAATTCGTTCGCATGACCTTGCATAAGCAACTTGTCAACGTCAATTGGGCGTAGGAGATGGCAAGTCTTGTGAATTACCCCCTCCTTTCAATATGGATTTGATGTGGGCAAAGTGCCTTATTTTGGAAAGTGTGACTTTTCCAAATTTCATTGTAGCACTTCATAGCACTTAATCATGTCACCATGATTAGGATGCTTCATCATCTCATATCGCAATCTCATCGGGGCCTGGGATGTTCCTACCTAGCAGGCTTCTAGGGCTCGGACAAGCTCCATCCATTGTTAGATCTTTATTGTAATCCAAAGTCATCTCGCTGTGGCAAAGTGAATTTGTTTGGGTGCAGCTCCGCCTCTTCCTTGATGGTCAGGAAGGTGGGATGGTAATTAGCAGAGCTTCTTGTATGAGGTAGAACTGCCCTGGCGAGTGGCATTAGGCATGCTCTAGCTGAATCGAAATTAAGTGCCCTCGTTGAATGATGTTGTTAATTTTAAAAGATGATTTTTTCTTATGATTTTTATTGATAGTGTATCCAAACCTCCTGATATTTTTGTATTGCTATTGATTGTATAGACAAAGCTCCGCCATGCGTCTTCTTTTTGCTTGTCTTATTACTCTAGGCGAGCCCAGCTCTTGTCTAGTTTGTAGTTGCAAATTCTCATTTGGTGATGTTATTTTTGAAAAGCCTGTAGGCCTTATTGCGTCGGCCACGCCCTGCGCAATCTAGGTGTCGCACCATGGAACTCTGATGCTAAGCGCTATCTGTCGACGTTTTAGGAATGGATAGCACTGCTGGCTTCTATAATCGAATTCTGAAATATTGTTTACTTTATCCATCAATGGTTTCTCCAACCAATTCGAGCTTGACGCTCCTGTGTGAAGGCGCACCCAGTCTGCTTCTGCTCGTTTTAATACGTTAAATTTAGGCGCTGAGGCGTTCTCACTGTGTCGGCATGAATATTTAATCAAATAGAATAAAAAACAGGAGATGATCGCTTCCCACCGAGTCGTCATGGTTGTGCAACAGGCACTTGGCTGCGATTGATGAAGGACCAGTGATAAAGTCAATAAAGTCAAATTACCGGGTATTATCGTCCCCACCCGCCTCGGACTACTATCATTCAGAAGGACTAATCAATACTCTTAAGCACTTAACAGTACTTGCTCACGCTCTACCATCCACCCGCAGGGAACCCCCTAACGTAAATGATTGAGGATTAAATCGCTAAAATTACTTTATTTTGTGGCAGACTTCCTGAAGGGCAAAGGGCTCATCAAGATAGGCTATCCTGCATCAGGGGGACAATAAGTGAACATATAGCCATTATACGTGCCATTAATTTTTATCTTTGCATGCTACAAACTCCAAAGTAGAATCATAGTCACTTCTTTAAAAGGGAGGCTTTTGGTGGATGTACATGGCGACTCCGCCTCCACCCCTACCCTGCATCGATCCTTCCGCATAATGGTAGTTCTCAGGCGAAACGACCTCGTCAGACACGAGGTGTGTTAATGCGTTTCCTTGGAGAACTAATAATATCGAGCATAGGACGAGGCTAATATTTTAAGGCGATCTAAGACTTTCGACAGTTTCCATTGTATAATGGTCGACGCGAAGATTACGTTTTAATGGGGTTTTGGAAGTGCCTTGTGCCACCAGGTATTTTTTCTCTTTTTTTGGGAGGGAGACTCCTCCTCTCCTCGCTTCTCCGGGGACCTCTCTCGGGATGGTTTGTAGACAAAGCTCTCCATGTCGCTGCACCTCCTGGCAGGGGAACGACTGACAGATTGCGATCTGCTTCTCTCACGAGAAAGTTCCGATCGCGGAGCCGACGCAGTCCTCACGGAGTAGCCCGGGACGTGAAGGTGCGCTCCGGACTGTGATTCAGTATCCTCCTCGTTATGATGTTTAGACTGGGTTGATGCAGTCATTTGATCAACCAATTTGTCAGGTGATATACGTTAATATTTAATTCCTTAACCGTTTGGTTTGAGTTCAGCATTCCTTATCCTTGGGGCTGCAAGCTGTTGACTGACCATTTTTACTTGCACTAGGGGTGACGTTTAGTTACTGGCTTCATCATAGAAGTACAGGTTTGTGTGTCAAACTTTCCACTTTCCTCTTAGCTCAGTATAACTAGCTTCATGGCTTCTCATATATGCCAATTGTCTCAGTCTCCTTCTTCAGGATTTGCACTCAGCATATCCTGACTGATGGGGTACCCTCCAAATTAGCACATTTGGCAAAAAGATTTGGCTAGTATTCAATGGATGGTGTCATGGCTTCAGCACATTTGCGGGCAAACAATTTATTTGAATCTTTATCATGCATCTTATGAGTGTGTCCGAATTTTTGGCATCTATTTACATGCAATTGGCTTTTGACAAAGGTCTTACTTACACGTTCATACCTGACGTTTGACATACTCTGGGATTTTGTTAAGGCAAAGGTCAAAAACACAGTTCTCAGTTTTCGTTCGGCTATTCCTCGTCCTTCTTGGTCAAAATACACTGACCCACTACGTCTTGTTCCTTTCATGCTCTCAAGAATTTCACTTCTTCCATCGTCCTCAAATCCCTGTGAAAATTCTCCCTTACAGGTATGTTTGGGGCCAATAGGAATATTACTTTAACTCGAAGATCATGAATTTGCGTCAGCTTAAGTAATCCTTAATCTGGGAGTTGTATTGTACTTTAACAAGGAGTCTTCCATCTCGACAAATTTTTTTGAACAAATCAAAATCGGCCGTCCGCTTGTGACCATCAAGGACCTTTTTGATGATAAAGGGTTTCACGTTCAAAACGATTGATTTTCATTCACGCATTTTACATTCGCGAAACCTTGCATTCTCGGTGGGGATTTTTGAAAGTGGTCTTTCTAGGTTTGTCATTAGTACAAAGGTTTCCATTGATCAGTGTCGAATTTGTCTTAGACGTTCAATGATCGCCCCTCCTCCTTGAAGGAGGAGAAGGGGTGCCGGGTATCTATTCATCCTGACCTGGGTAATCGGACCAGGTCCGAACCCTTTCTCAAAATTTTGTCCCTGAGGGGTATCAAAGGCTCTTAACTTTTGGTATCAACCTACAGCAATACGAAGTAGAGTAAATCAGTTTATTCTTCCTCTACACCCCAGTGGAACCTGGTTGCGTTCTTCCAGTACCACAGCGAGGGATTGAGTTTATGGTGTGGTATCAACTTCCCCTACCGACCGCCGAACTTGCCTGGCGAAGGACGGTAAGTAGTGCCCACTCCCCATAGCGAATACGGATTTCATTCACGAGAACTCGGTAGGCTCAGGAAAAGTCACTATTACGATGAATAATATAGAATAGGAAAAATGCGCCAAAGGGACGCCCCAGACTACTGGGCCTCCCTCGCCCAGGGGTCAAAGCCGCAAAGGCTACCCTGGATAGAGAGAGCTGCGGGTCTGAGGTGGGGTGGCTGACTACGCCCTACTGTACCTCGTTTCACCTGCAAAACAAGTGCAACTGAAGGTGCTGGCCTAAAGCACAATGAAATGAATTTTTAATTTACAGTGATTTTACTTTACTATCTATTTACTTTAAGACAACTCAGAAGCAATAAGGCCTAGCGAGACGAGATGCCCCGGGCTCCAGGGTAGCTCTTGTGGAACAAGACTTTTGTTTATTGGTTTCTGCGTTAGGTATAAGGTGTTACCTCATCAGAGTTTCGACGCACGAGTGAACAATAACATCTTTTTTTTTTTTTTTTTTTTGTTTTTTTTTTGTTGGATTTTCTTGGCTATCAACCAGCGCATGTGGCCAATTTTATTAAGCATATGGATCCTATTTAGTCTGTCAATCTAGATAAGGTCATAAAGTTTTGGTCTCCCTTAAAAATGTTCTTACTTTATTTATTATTTTTTCATCATTTGAACATAGATTTGTTGGTTGAAGAAACTATTTTTTTTATTCGAAATAATTTTTTATTTGGATGTCCTATTAATATTATAAGTGGGGCATAATTGTGAATATGGTCTATGTTTGGGTGCTATTGCAAGTTGGGCATTGTGGGGGAAATCTTTTTTCAATATAGGGAGTGAGGTGGGTAAGTCTTGTGCTGTGCCCCTAAGGTGGGGCAACAACCACCTCCTCCCTCTCTTCTTCCTGTGAGGCTGTGTCCCACAGTTCGATGTTGTTTGTTTTATTTTGTGTTAGTTGAGAGGTTGGTCACTCACTATTGCCACAGGATTTATGTATTTTTGCTTTTATAAGAGATACACACAAACACCTGAAATCTGTAGCGGACTTATGCGGAAGTCCTAGTATCGCCAGTTTGACCTGCTAATTTGTCAGCCTCTCATTGCATGGATACGCAGAGTGGCCTGGTACCGCATATTAGCTTGATTGGATTTATTTGGCACCATGTAGCTTACGAATGATATTACCCAGAAGTTCATTTTTGGTGGTTTCTTAATGATTTAATGGTTTAAGTGAACTTAAATAATGAATCAGAAAAAATTACTATTTCTATCTTGGGTCGTCGATAGTGCAGAATCATGGCTTTTATCAATGGCAAAAAGTTCAGCAGAAGATCGATGTATTATTCGGCAGTCTGAACTTTAGTTCACATTCATCGACCATACACCCGCACCCACAACTCTTCTGTTCTTGGAGCCGTCGGTATATATATGAAAAAAAAAGAAAAAGGGATGTTTAATAGGATCTCTCTGACCTCTGGCTACCTTCCACCTCCGTCGCCATGCCTTAAGCTGATGGAAGCCAAGCTTCCATGATGGAAAAATTGGGAGTTTCCCATGGCGCTATATTTGACGGAACCAAGGTATCGTGGTAGAGAGATCTATAACCGACTTTCTGACGAGTCTTGGAGTCTCGTGGCAAAGGCCAATGCCACTATTGCCATTAGGGTGGCTCGGACTCGAGCCCCTTTGCGCATAGCTCAAGGGCTAAGCTGGCCGCGTCTGAGTCGGGGGAGGTACTCCTGACTCCACCTCAAGAGCTCGATCCGATGCACTTCAGGGCTCCCCAAGACACACACTCAAACAGGGCAGGCATTCCTGCAACAGCCATCCAAAACCTTTGCAACTTGTTCTCGATGCCGAACCATACACTATTGACCCATAATCTACTTTAACCTAATCAGGGGCTTTATAATAGCCATTAGGGGCAAAGGTACGTTCTATAGGCTCCCCATTTGTTACCGAAATGCACTTTAATAAATTCAGTGGCTTGTTGACATTTATTCTTTAACTGACCAATGTTGCCTTTCACAATTGAGTCTTACTATCAAAAATTATGCCGCAAGAAACTTTGGCAGAATTTTGAATAGGTATTGGGTGGTTGTGCTAGAGTTAGCCTGATGTTCGGTTTCGGTCTTTCTCCTAACGTGAAAAAAAAATTACCCCAATACTCTTTCGAATGAAAACTTAAAACCCCACGGGGCCCCGTTATGAATCATATCCAGTGCCAATTGACTACGATTTGCTGAGTCATTCGCATTCTTGCTGGAGTGCCATAATGTCACAATCATCACGGCGTAGCAGTGAGTATTTAAGTTCCGAGGAGGAGCTGTAAGATGTCATTGATCAGACATAAGAAAATAATGTTGGTTCCAAACACTCCTTGTGGGACCCCCGTTTGCCTGGACAAAAATGTCCGAAAAAGTGATATTGTCCAGAAAATATATTTTCGGCAAAACGGTCTGTCAGGAAATGAAATTTTGAAGAAACAAGGCAAGTTTCCACGTAATCCAACATATTTTCTGAGTAGGGAGGCCAATCGCCATGTCATGTCGTAGGCTTTTTCTATATCTAAAAATCTGAAAGCACAAAATCTTTTTTGGCAATGGCCTCTTGAATATGACTGTCCAGCTTTACTAGCTGATCGAGAGTTTGGTGGCGTCCTTGCGGAGAGCCGCACTGCTCGGCAACTAGTAAATTACTGGAAGAGAAAATTTAAAAAATGGCAATAGCCCTACTTGTTACAATTCGTCCATGACCTTGCATAGGCAAACTTGTCAACGGCAATTGGGAACGGTAGGAGATGGCAATCTGTCTGTGCGTTACCCCCTTGGTCTTTATAATATGCAGGACATGTATGTGCGTGCAAAAGTGCCTGAGTTTGGAAAAGAGGGGAATTGCTTTTCCAAACTTTTCATTGTAGCCCTTCTAGCAAACTTACCATTCATTCTCATGATATAAGATGGCTTCATCATCTCATATCGAATCTCATCGGGGCCTGGGATGTTCCTCTACAGGCTTTCTAGTGGCTATCGGTGATGGACACAGCTCATTCATTGTTAGTTCTTTTATTATAATCAAAGTCAATCTCTTTGTGCAAAGTGAATAGTTGCAGCTTCCAGCGGCTTCCTTGGTGTTCAGGAAAGTGTCGGGATGGTAATTTGCCGAGCTGCTTTAATGTGGTAAGCGAACTGCCTGGCGAGTACCTTAGCAATTTCTTTAGGATTGTCGAAATTGGTTCCCTTCGTGAGTGATGTTTTTTAATTTTACTAGTATGTTTTGTTCTTATTGATTTTATTGACAGTGGACCCTAAACTCTGATATTTTTGTATTCCTATTTAATTGTAGAGACGAAAGCTACGCCAGGAGTCTCTTTTTGCTTTGTGTCTTATCACTCTACTACGAGCCCTTAGCTCTTGTCTAATTTTGGTTAGTTCAAAAGTTCTCATTTGTAGATGTTATTTCTTGAAAAGAGGGCCTGTAGGCCTTATTGCGTCGGACACGTGCCCTGCGGGCAATCTGTGGTGTCCGACCATGGAACTCTAAATGCTTAACGCTTTATCTGTCGAAGTTTTTAGAATGGGGATAGTGCATATGCTGGCTTCTATAATCGAATCTCTGACAGATTGTTTACTTTAATCAGTCAATGGTTGTTCTCCAACAAGTTTCGTGACTTGGACAACTCCTTGTGAAGGGATACCCATGTCTGTTCTCGTTTACTATTATAAATTTAGGCGCTGAAGGCGTTCTCCAATAGACATGTTGATCGCATGAATATTTTATCAAAAATAGTAGAAGATGATTCGCTTCCCTAACGAGTCTCCAATGGTGTGCCACAGCACTCTGGCTGCTATTGATGCAAGAGATACCAGTGATAAGTCATAAAGCTCAAATTACCGGTCATTATCGTCCACCGCCCGCGTCGGGTACTACCTATCATTTCAGATAGACTAGATCATGGACTCATTTAGCAACTTAACTAGCTTGCTCACCTCTTACCATCCACCCGCAGGAACCCCATACCGTATGATTTAGCATCTAAAATCACTAAATTACTTTATTTTGTGGCAAGACGTTCCTGAAGGAAGAGCGCATCATAGGATATCACTGCATCAGGTGGACAATAAGTGAACATATACCAGATATGTGCCATTATTTTTACTTTGCATGCGACAAGACTCCAAAGTAAGAATCAATAGGTCACTTCGTAAAAGAGGAGGCTTTGGTGGTGTACATGGGCGTACTCCCGCCTCACCCCTACTCACTCTACGAATCCTTCCGACATAACTGGTAGTTCGTCAACGAAACGACTCGTTAGAGACGAGGTGTGTTAAGTGCGTTTCTTGGAGAACTATAATATCGGGAGCATAGGAACTAGTCTTAATAATTTAGGTCATTATACTTTAGGATCTAGACTTCGAACAGTTTCCACTGTATAATGGGTTGGTCGACGCGAAGATTACGTTTTAATGGGGTTTGGAAGTGCCTGTCCACCAGTTTTTTTCTTCTTTTTTTGGGAGGGAGACGCCTCCCTCTCCCGTCGCTTCCGGGGACCCTCTACTCGGATGTTTTGGAACATGAAGCCTCCATGTCCTGCACCTCCTAGGTGAGGGAGACGACTGACAGATTGCGATCTGCTTCTCTCCAGAAACCGATCGCGAGCCAGACGAATTCCTCACAGAGTACCCGAGGCCCTGACGGTGAAGGTTCGCTCCGACTGTGATTCAGTATCATCCTCCTTATTATGTTTAGACTGTTGATGCAGTCATTTGATCAAACCATTTGGTCAGGTGATATACTACTTAATATTTAATTCTTTAACAGTCTGTTTAAGTTCAGTCAATTTGCTTATCCTTCGCTGCAAGCTGTGACTTACATTCTTGCAACTAGAGGGTGATGTGGAGTTACTGCTTCAGCATAGGAGTATTCGGGTTTGTGTGTCAAACTTTCCACCTTTCCTCTTAGCTTCCGTATACCTAACTTCAATGCTTTCTCATATATGCTAATGTCTCGGTTTCCTTCGTCAGGATGCTAAACAACTCGCAGATCCTACTGTATGGGGACCGCCACATTAGCACATTTGCAAGATCTGGCTAGTACATGTATGGTGTCTGGCTTTCAGGGCACTTTACGGCATCTAAACAAATTTTACTCGAGTCCTTTATCAAATACATCTTAATGAGTTGTGTCCCGAATTTTTGGCTATCCTATCAATGCATTGCTTTTGGATATAAGGTCTTACTTGTAACACGTTCATAACCCGACCGTTGATATACTCTGGATTTTGTTTAAAGCAAAGGTCCAAAACACAGTCCAGTTTCGTTCGCACATTCCCCGTCTTCTTTGGTCATTGACAAATGAACGTCACTAGTCTTGGTCCTTCATGCTCTCAAGAATTTCACTTTCTTCCATCGTACCTCAAGTCCTCCTGTGAAAGATTACTCCCTTACAGGATTTGGTCCGAATAGGAATAGTTACTTTAACTAGAAGATCATGATTTGTGCGTCAGCTTAAGTATCCCTTAATCGGGAGTTGTAATTGTACTTTAAAAGGAGGCTTCCATCCGGCGCATATTTTTTGACAAAATCAAAATCGCGTCCACTTGACCATCAAGGACCTTTTTTGATGATCAAAGTGGTTCGACTTCAAAAGCGATGATTTTTCATTCACGCATTTTAACAGTTCGCCAACCTTGCATTCTCGGTGGGGATTTTGAAAAGTGGTTTCTCGTTTTGTCGTTAGTGGGGGTTCGTTGTTCAGGTCGAATTAGTCATAAGAGTGGTCATTAGTCGCCCCTCCTCCTTGATGAGGAGAAGGGAAGCCGGGGGATTCCATTTCAGTTCTTGGCATCGTACTCAGGTCCGTACCCCTTTGCTCAAATCGTTCTCCTGAGGGATATGAAAACTCTTCACGTTTGGTTCAACCTACAGGCATAGCTAAAGAGAGAGTAAACGCAGTATTTTCGTCCTCTACTACCACCCCAGTGGAAGACTGGTTGCGTCTCCATGTACCACATAGAGGATCGAGTTTATATGTGGAGGACACTCCCTTACCAGGCCGAACTTTCCTAGTGCGAAAAGGAACGGTAAGTCGGTGGCCCACCCCCGCAGGGCGAATACGGGAGCCCACAAGGGTACTCCGTAGGCTGCAGGGAAGTCCAATGAATAGATGAAAATTTAGGATGGAGGAAAAAAAAAAAATTGTGGCGCCAAAGGACGCCCGACTACTGGCCTCCCTACCCAGGGGTCAATGCCCATAAGGGTACCCTGGTGTATAAGAGAGCTGCGTGTCTGAGGTGGAGGTGCTGATGGCTGACTACGGCCTACTGTAGTCTCTGTCACCTGCAAAAACAAGAGCACGAAGGTGCTCTGGCAAAGCACAAAAATGAGCGTAATTTACAGGATTTTACTTTAATTTAATTTACGTTAATATAAACTCAGGAACAACAAAGTCAAGCGACGTACTAGATGCCCCGGGCTCCAGGTAACCTCTTGTGCACAAGACTGAATTTGTTGCTACTTGCGTTTAACAAGGTGTTGGCTCGTCAAAAGCTGAAACACGAGTGATGGTCCACATCTTTTTTTTTTTTTTTTTTTGTTGGATTTCTTGCTATCAACGCAGCGGATGGTGCCAAGGTTATTAAGCCAATGGATCCTATTTATTCTTCAATCTTAGAATAAGTTCATAAAAGTTTTTCTCACCTTAGAAAATTGATTACTTTAGGAGTATTATTTTTCTCATTTGTTAAAAGGTTTGATATTTGAGTGGTCAGGTTTTTCATTCTGAAGTAATTTTTTATGACTGTCTATTGTTATGTAGTTTATGGCAGTTATTAAGAGTATGGTGTTTATTGTGAGGATGTTTGTTGCAATTTGGGCACTGTGAGGGGAAACTTTTTTCTAATATGGAGTGAGTATGGGTTAGGCCTTGTGGCGTTAAACTCTCAGGAGGGCGCGCCAACACACCATCCTCCCTTCTGTTTTTTCTGTGGGCTGTGTCCCACAGTTCTATTGTTTGGTTTGATTGGTTCTATTTGTAGTTGGTCGACGCACTTTGCCACGGAGTATGTATTTTTGCGTTTGATAAGGAACACAAAAAACACCTGAGATCTGTACGGACTGAATGGTCTAAGTATCCGATCGCCAGTTGTACCCGGCTAATTTGTCAGGCCTGCTCATTGCCATGGATACCAGAGTGCCTACAGTACCCATATTAATAGCTTGATTGATTTATGGCACCATGTTGCTTACGATGATATTACCCAGAGTTCCTTTTTGGTGGTTTCTAATATTTAATGGCTTTAAGTGAACTTAAGGAATCTGAAAAAATAACTATTCTAGTCGTGGGTCGTCGATATGCAAAATCATGGCTTATCAATTGGCAAAAACGTTCAGCAAGAAAGAATCGTATGTATGATTCGGCAGTCGGAACGTGGGGGTTGGGTTTTCACATTCAGTCGACCATACACCCCACCCCACACTCATCTGTCCTCTGGAGCCGTCGGTATATAAATGAAAAAAAGGAGATGTTTAACCAGGATCTCTCTGAACCGTCTGGCGTAACCGCCACCTCCGCGCCATGGCCATTGAAGCTTAGATGGAAGCCAGGCTTCCATGATAGAAATTGGGGGTTTCCCATGGGCGCTATGTTTTGTATTGACCAGGGTATCATGGTAGGAGAGATCTAACCACTTTCTCTACGGGTCTGGAGTCTCGTGGCAAAGGGCCTAATGCCGGCTATTGCCATTAGGGTGCTCGGGACTCGAAGCCGACCTTTGGCGCATAGCTCAAGGCTACCTGTGTCCGCGTCTGAGTCGGAGGGGAGGTACTGCTGACTCCACCTCAGACGCTCGATAACGAGTGGCACTTCAGGGCTCCAAGACACCCACGCAAAACATGCATTCTGGCACAGCTCCTAATCCTTTCAAACTTGTTCTCGTGCCGAACCATACACGATTGACCCATAATCTACTTTAGACCTAATCAGGGCTTTAATATACCTATTAGGCAAAGGCTGTCTATCAGCTCCCCATTTACTATACCGTATATGCACTCTTAATAAATTTGTGCTCTTTGCATTTATTCTTATAACTGACAATGTGGTCTTTCAGTTTAGTCTACTAGCCAAAATGTAGACCTTAAAAATTTAGCACGAATTTTGAAATCAGGTATTTGGGGTGGTTGTCTAGATTTAGCCTGATGTTCGGCTTCCTCTACGTGAAAAAATTACCACCAATACTCTGTTCTAATGTAAACTCAAAACCCCTACTGGAGCCCCAGTTAGGAATCATATGCCGATGCCATTGGATGCGATTTGCTAGAATTCTGCATTATTGCTGAATGCCATAATGCACAAATCATCAGCGTACGTGAGTATATTAGTATTCCGAGGAGGAGCTGGTAAAGGATGTCATTGATCATCACATAGAAATAATGTTGGTGACGAAGACCTTCCTTTGGGACCCCCGTTTGTCCTGGACAAAAATATCCGAAAAAGTGACATTGTCGGAAAATAATTTGACAGCAACGTTCTGTCAAAATAAAATTTTGAATAAAACAAGGCAAGTTCCACGTAATACCAAAAGGCATAAAGTTTTCTTCTGAGTAGCCATTCGCCATGTCATTCCGTAGCTTTCGTATATCTAAACAATACTGAATCACAAAGTCTTTTTTGGCAATGGCCTCTTGAATATGACTGGTCCCAGCTTTACTACAGCTGATCGAGAGGTTTAGCGATCCCTTGCGGAGCCGCACTGCTCGTCACAAGTTAAATTCTGGAATTTAAAAAATTCGGGCAATAGCACTACTGTTAACAATTCGTTCCATGACCTGGGCATAAGCAACTTGTCAACTCAATTGGGGCGGGTAAGGAGATAGCAAATCTAGTGGATTAAACCCCCTCCTTTCAATATGGGATTGATGTGGCACACAAGTGACCGATGAGTTTGGGAAAATTGTGACATTTTCCAAATTTCATTGTACACTTCTAGCATACTTAATCATGTCATCATGATTAGATGCTTCATCATCTCATATCGACTCTCATCGGGGGCCTGGGGATGTCCTCTACAGGCTTCTAGGAGTTGTTCTTTTTCTCGACAAGCTCATTCCATATGTTAGGTCTTTACTTATATCGAAAGGGCATGTGGAGGGGCGGTCCGTGGCAAAGTGAATAGGTTGCAGCTCACCAGGCTTCCTTGGTGGTCAAGGAAAGCGGATGGTTAGTTTTGCGAGCTGCTTGTGTAATAGAACTGCCTGTCGATTACATTAGCATGTCTTTAGATTGTCAAATTGGTTCCCTCATGAATGATGATTTTTAATTTTACAAAGATGTTTTGTTCTTATTGATTTTATTGACAGTGGACCAAACCTCCTATATTTTGTAGAGCTATTTATTGTAGAGACAAAGCTACGCCAGGAAGTCTCTTTTTGCTTGTCTTATCACTCTACTAGCCCTAGCTCTTGCTAGTTTGTAATTTGAGGAAAAGTTCTATTGTGATGTTTATTTTTGAAAAGCCTTGTAGGCCTTTTGCGTCGGCACAGCGCCCTGCGGCATCTGGTGTCGCACGCATGGAACTCTATGCTTAACGCTATCTGTCAAATTTTTAGGAATGGAATTAGGGGCAAGGGCTGCTTCTCTAATCGATTCTGAATATTGTTTACTTTATCATCATGTTTTCTCCAACAAGTTCGAGCTTGGACGCTCCTCGTGAAGGCGACCCATCTGCTCGTTTACGTTAAATTTGGGCGCTGAAGGCATTCTCACTGTGTCGCTGAATATTTAATCAAAATAGAAGATGACTCGCTTCCCAACGAGTCGTCCATGGTTTTGCCACAGGCACTTGGGCTGCTATTGATGAAGAGACCCAGTGATAATTCAATAAAGCTCAAATTACCGGTATTAATCGTCCACCCGCGTCGGACTTATCCATCATTCAGAAGGACTGTAATCAGACTCATTAAGTAACTTAACTATTGCTCTCCACCCCTACGCATCCACCCGCAGGGAACCCTACCCATAACGTATGATCGAGCATTAAAATCTAGCTAAACTTACTTTATTTTGTGGCAGATACTTTCCTGAAGAGCAAGAGGCTTCATCATAGGCTATCGCGCATCAGTGGGGACAATAAAGTGAACATATAGCCAGTTTATACGTCCTTAATTTTTAACTTGGGGGGGGACATGCGACAAACCTCCAAAGTAAATCATAGTCACTTTCTGTAAAAGGAGGCTTTGTGGATGTACATGGGGGAGGGGGCGACTCGCCTCCACCCCTACCTCAACATCCTTCCGACATAAATGGTAGTTCTCCAGGGCGAAACGACCTCGTAGAGATCGAGGTGTGTTAGTGCGTTTCTTGTGAGAACTATAACATCGGGAGCCATAGACGAGTGCTAATAATTAAGGTCATTACTTTAGATCTAAGCTTCGACAGTTCCATTGTATAATGGTCGACGCGAAGATTACGTTATGGGCGTTTGGAAGTGCCTTGTCAACTCAGTTTTTTTCGCTTTTTGGGAGTGGAGACGCTCCTCTCCGCTCGCTTCCCGGGACTCTCTCGGGAATAAGTTTGGTAGACAGAAGCCTCCATGTCCTGCACCTCCTGGTGAGGGAGACGACTGACAGTATTGCGATCTGCTTCTCTCACGAGCCGATCGTGCGAGCCGACGAATTCCTCACAGGTAGTAGCCCGCGGGAGGTGCGCTCCGGACTGTGATTCGGTATAATCCTCCTTATAGTTTAGACTGGGTTATGCAGTCATTTGATCAACCAATTTGGGTCAGGTGATATACTTTAATATTTAATTCTTTAACGTTCTGTTTTAATTCTAGCGAATTTCTTTATCCTTAGAGCTGTGGCAAAGCTGTTGACTTGACATTACTTACAGGGGTGGTGTTAGTTACTGCTTCAGCATTAGGAATATCGGGTTTGGGTGTCAAATTTCCACTTTCGGCTCTTAGCTTCAGAATAACTTAACGTCCTGCTTTCTCAATATGCTAATGTCTCGGTTTCCCTTCTTCAGGATGCTACCTCACAGATCCTGAACTGATGTGGGTACCTCCACAATTAGCACATTTGGAAATCTGCTATGTACAAGTAAATGTGTCAATGGGCTTCAGCACATTTACGGCATACAAATTTACTTGAGGGACTCTTTATCAATACACTTAATGAGGTGTGTCCGAATTTTTGGCATCTATTACAATGCATTGGCTTTTGATATAAGGTTTTCCTTGACTTAACAACGATTCATAACCACGTTGATATACTCTGTATTTTGTTTAAAAGCAAAGGTCATAAAAAAAACACAAGTCCATTTTCGTTCGCACTTCTCCCATTCCAGTCCTTCTTGGTCATACAAGATAACTCCACTAATCGTCTTGGTCCTTCATGGCTCTCAAGAATTTCACTTTGCTGTCCATCGTCCTCAAATCCCTGTGGAAAGATTACTCCTTACAGGTAATTTGGGCCAATAGGAATAGTTTACTTTACTCGAAGATCTGATTTGACGTCAGCTTAAGTAAATCCTTATCCGGGAGTTGTATTGTACTTTTCCAAGGATGCTTCCATACTCGGCAATTTTTTGACAAACTAAATCGCCGTCCACTTGACTCATCAAGACCTTTTTGATGATAAAGGGGTTCACGTTCAAAGCGATTGATTTTCATTCAGCATTTTTACATTCGCGAACGCCTTGGTCATTCTCGGTGGGATTTTGAAAGTTTCTTCTCGTTCTGTCGTTATGGGGTTCCGCGCGGTGTTCAGTTGGTCGAGTTTGTCTTAGTAGTGGTCATGAGTCGCCCGCTCCTCCTTGAGGAGGATAAGGGGTAGCCGGGGTATCTCCATCCTGGGCATCGCATCGGACCAGGTCCGACCCCTTTGCTTAAAATCGTTCTCCTGAAGATTTGAAACTCTTAACTTTTGGTATCAACCTAACACATGCTAAGTAGGTTAGGATAAATCCGTACTTTCTTCTCTACCCGCCCAGTGGAAGCCTGGTTGGCGTTCTCCAGTACAACATGATAGGGTAAGCGAATTCGAGTATGTGGAGGACACTCCCTTACAGCCGAACTTGCCTAGTGCGAAGGACAGTAAGTCGGTGCCCCCCCCCATGAGTCCCAACACGTGCCCACCTGCCGCACACCCCCAGGCGAAATAAGGGACCCACAAGGGTACTCCTGTAGTGCTCAGGACGTCCATGAAGAAGGAAAATTTAGAAATGGAGAAAAAGTGCGCCCAAAGGACGCCCCAGACTACTGGGTCACTACCGCTACCCAGGGGTTCAATGCGCGTAAGCTTACCCTGGTGTAAGAAGAGAGCTTTGGTCTGAGGTGGGGTGCTGACTACTCCTACTGTACCTCGTTCTACCTTCAAAAACTAAAGCATGAAGTGTCTGCTAAAGCATAGCAAAAAGTTCTGTAATTAACAAGATTTTACTTTACTTTATTTACTTTAAGAAAC
>NC_051389.1:40445630-40458130 GCF_015228065.2 Penaeus monodon
TGAACTGAGGCGGTCGTCGTCAAGGTCTGTGTCGTTTTGGTCATAGGCTCGGACACTGCTGAGAAGGGACAAGGGACAGTTCATCAGGAATCTTGCTGAAGCCATTTCTTGGTAAATGACTTTCGACCTGCCCACCAAGCTCTGAGAAAGCTGAACTCTAAGCCCTCCTCACAGATGACTGCAGTCTGCTCAGTGGATGGACAGATCATCTCAGATCATGTTGGGGTTTGTAAACATTGGGCTGAGTATTTTGGGCAATTGTACCAGGCAGACCCTCCAACAGCTAGCCCGGATGTAAGTGGTATAAACAAAACCTGTGCCAGACCCACACATCAGCGAGGAATCTCCTACCCTAACAGAGGTTAGGATGGTGATTTCCAAGCTGAAGTGTGGGAAAGCCGGAGGCATATGTGATATCCCTGTTGAATTCTAAAGGCTGGGGGTGAACCTATAGCTCGGTGCTTGCATACAGTCTTGACTGCCATCTGGCTGTCTGGTACCATTCCCTCTGACCTGTTAAGGGGTGTGGTCATCTCTCTCTGAAAAGAGAGAGGGGATTGTTGGGATTGTAGCAATTACCATGGCATTACAGTGCTCAGCATACCAGGCAAAGTTTTTGGCCACATTCTGAAATGGATTCGCGACCACCTACTAAGGCACCAGAGACCAGAGCAGTCTGGATTCACTGAATTCTGACACAAATTGTTGTCCATTTACTGGTACTGAAAGTGCTGTAAAGTGTGGTGGGGGCCTGTCAAACTTCTTCCCTGTTGATTCAGGAGTGAGGCAAGGCTGTGTCCTTGCACCAACACTTAAACACCTGCATGGACTGGGTAATGGGTAGAGCTACTACCCAATGTCAGTGTGGAGCAACACTGGGCAATATCAAGGTCTCAGACCTTGACTTTGCGATGATATTGCTATCCTATCTGAGTCCCTGGAATCACTAATGGCGGCTCTTGATACATTCAGCAATGAGGTGAAGCCCTTAGGCCTAGAGGTCTCCTGGGCCAAGACCAAGATTCAGGACTTTGGGGGCATGTTAGGCGAACTTGTTCAGTCGATTCATGCTTGCGGTGAGAATGTTGAAGTCACAGAGAGCTTTGCATACCTTGGTAATGTTAGTCCATATCTCTTGGCTGTCAGACCAAGAAGTCAGCAGATGGATTGGTCTGGTAACAGGAGCCATGAACTCGATCAACAAGAGCATTTGGAGATGTCGGTACTTATGCAGAAGGACCAAGCTACGTGTCTTCAAGGCCTTGATTCTGCCAGTTTTGCTCTATGGAAGCAAAACCTGGACGCTATTTAGTGCCTTGGAGTCTCGTCTTGATGCCTTTTGTAACAAGTCTCTTTGTTGGATCATGGGGTACAGTTGGCAGGAACATGTGTCCAATTGACGGCTGCGCCGTGAGACTAGCATGGGACCTGTTACTCGCTTAATCCGGGACTGCCATCTCAGGCTATATGAGCACCTAGCTCGTTCGATGACCCAGCACATTAGGTTGCCTTTCTGCGAGACAATCCTGGGTGGAGGAAGTCCAAGGGACGATCTAGGAGGTCATGGCTTGGGCAGCTCAACCAGACCTGTTGCGAGGACCTGCCTGGAGAGTCGTCATGAGGGACCCTCGTGGCTGAAAGCGAAGGGTGGATGCGGCCATGCGCCCCCGTCGGCGATAGCCCTGATGATGATGATGATGACGTTAATAATGATAATGATAATGACAATGACAATGACAATGATAATAACAAAATGACAATAATAATAATTATATTAACAATAATGATAATAGTAACAATAAACACTATGGTTATAATAATAATAACAATAGTGATAATGATAATAATAAGGGTAATATTATTGATAATATTGCAACAGCAATCATAACAATAATAATGATGATGATAGTGATAATAACGTTGATAATGATATAACAGCAACAACAACAATACTATTAATACTATTAAAAAAAAATAATGATGATGATAACAATAGTAATAATAATAACAATAACAATAACAACGAAAATAATAATAATAATAATAATAATAATAATAATAATAATAATAATAACAATAATCACAATAATGATAATGATAACACTAATCATGATAATAAAGGAAAATGATAATAAGATCAGTACGACACAAGAAGAAAGATGAGTGAATGATCTTATTGTGAAAATGATCCGGTGATTATGATCATAATTACCGAAACATGATGATTATAAGAGGATTTACGAGAACAATTTATGTGAATTTTGATAAGAAAAATCATATCACAATGGTACTCAAGCAGAAATACAAACTTGAGTGACACAATGATGATATGGATGCAAATAATAATGGCAAGGAAAGCCATGTCGATATCGACAAGAGAAACACAGTAATAAATAAGACAACAAAAAACACAGCAAAATACAATAGAAAAAAAAACGCAAATCAGGAAAGGAAACATTCTTGATCTCTTCTTCAATAGTATTGAATACAATTATGATGATAGTAAGAATATATATAATATATAATAATGATAATAATCAAATTATTATAACAACAATTATAAAATGATAACAATGATAGGAATAACATAACTATAATAATAACAATAATATTCATGATAATAAAAGCAACAATAAAAATGATTAATATGATCGTAATATGGTTATATTATCTTAAAAATGACATTAAGGATAACCATATCTTAAGGATTATGATAATGATAATAATAACAGCAGCAACAATAATAACGCGAACCAGCAACACTATAATGACATTGATGATAAGTGTAATGATGTCAATGATGTATGGCAGAACACTACTAATGGTGATACTATGGAAGAAAAACAACAAAATGCACATACTAGTTGAATTTCATCTTCAGATCTGTTCATAATAACCAAAAGAAGTTGAACAGTTAAGGCAAGAATAATAGTAATATTCTCAGGGCCAACAAGAATGAAATTAGATTCAAGCCGGACAGAATTGTAGCAGATTTATGGCCCGAGACCACAAAATGGCGCTGCCGAAAAGTACGCTCAGGTCCCAAGGTCAGTCAAGCTCTCCTCAGGCGGAGCGCGGAGTGGGGGTAGGGGGGGGGGGGTCGGGCGGGACGACAGCAGCCTGGCTGAGTCAAGGCAAATGTGCTTGGGTCAGAGCAAGTTTAGTCGAGTCAAGACAAGGCTACTTGAGTCAAAACAAGGCTACTTGAGTCAAGGCAAGTCTAACCGAGCCAACACAATTGCACTTGAGTCAGATCAAGTCTACATGAGTCAAGAAAGTCTACTTGAGTCAAGTCAAGTCTACTTCTGAGTTAAAACAGGTGCACTTGAGTCAAAACAAGTCCAGTCGAGTTAAGAAAATCAACTTGAGTCAAAACAAGTCTACTTGAGTCAAAACAAGTCTTCTTGGGTCAAAACAATTCTACATGAGTCCAAACAAGTCCAGTCGAGTCAAGACGAATCTATTTGAGTCAAAACAAGTCCAGTCGAGTCAAGAAAGTCAACTTGAGTCAAGACAAGTATATTCAGTCAAGGCAACTCTACACGTCCAGTCAAGTCAAGACAAGTCTGCTTGAGTCAAGATGTCTGTTTGAGTCAAGGCAAGTCTACTTCAGTCAAAATCAGTCCCGTCGGGTCAAGAAAGTCTACTTGAGTCAAAACAAATCTACTTGAGTCAAGACAAGTCAACTTGTGTCAAAACTAGTCTACATGAGTCAAGATAAGTCTACTTGAGTCAAAACAAATCCAGTCGTGTCGAGACAACTCTACCTGAGTTAAGGCAAGTCTATTTGAGTAAAGCAAGTCCAGTCGAGCTAAGACAAGTGTTTTTGAGTCAAGGCAAGTCTACTTGAATCAAGACGTCTTGATAATAATACAACAGCATCAGTAATGACTATAATAACAATGACAACAACGATGATGTTGATACTGATGATCATAATAATGGTAATAATGATAATAATATTCTTTAGCTCAAACCCGTCTTTATAATGTGTCTCTATTTTTGGATAGTCTTCTCCACTCCCCCCTATCGGAATGCTCTTCGCCAGTTATTCCTTTCCCTCTACAATCCGTGTGCAAGCCGTCTCTCCACCTCCTTCTTGGCTTTCCGTTTTCCCTTCTCCCTGCTCTCTTCTCCTCATATGGCCGTACCATTTTAGCCTTCTCTCCTGTATTTTCTTTGATATTTCCAATACTTCGGCTGTTCCACGAATTCTGTCATTGCTAATGCTGTCAGGTCTCGTAAATCCACACATCCGCCTCAATATGCGTATTTCTGGCACATCAAGTCTCCTCACCTGGTTCTTTTAATCGACCCCATACATCATTGCTGGTCTCACTGCCGTCTTGTATAATTTCCCCTTCATTCTCACACTAATTTCCTTATCACACAAAACTATAGACAAATTCTTCCTGCTCAACTCCTTCCCTGGTGGTGTCAATCAGGACTACATCGTCTGCAAATATCATATCCATGGAGCTGGTTGTACTATTTCCGGCTTGAGTACATCCATTATGAAATCAGATATGTATGGGCTCAAAGCCGAACCTTGATGAAGCCCACCTTGACATCGTGTTCTTTAATCTTCATACATACTTCTTTGATAATTTTTTTTTCTCTCATACACCTCCACATTTCTTCTCTCGGTACTGTGTCATATGCTTTTTCTAAATCTATAATTACGAAATGTAACTCTGTTTTTCCCCACACTTCTCCAGCATTTGCCTTAAAACAAAGATTGCATCCGTTGTTCCCTTGGTCAATCTAGATGTAATACTTTTGCAATACCCATATTTTGGTGGCTGTTAATACTTCACCCGAGCTTCCGTTGATTATCATTCATGTATTTATTTCATCTTTCCTTCTGCAATTGATTCATGGTGTGACCTGCGTGTCATGAATACTCTGTAGCCAACATTTAATTTGTGTTGTAAAGGCTTGTCGCTCACTGAGCGAAATAAATTGATGAAAAAAAAAAAAAAAATCCCTTGGCCAGCATAAATCCAAATGGTTGTTCACAAATTTCCTTTTCGCATCTTAGCCTGTTTTCAATAATTCTATCCAAAATCTTCATTGTATGTGACATTAACATAATTCCTTGAGCGTACCCACACTTCTGGATATCATTTTTGTAATTGTATATTGCTACAATCACACTTCTCCTCTACGCATCTGGCATTTATTCTTGATTGTAAACCTTCATTAGTTCCCATGCTACATTCACTCCCTCCTCGCCCTCCGCCACACTTCTGCAGGTATTTTATCGGGGTCGTTGCCTTTCCATTTTAATTTTCCTCAATGCCTCTTTAATTTTATGTCTGTTTATCTCTGGTGTTTCTCGCTCAGTCTATGTTCCTTCCCCGAAAACTCTTCTTTCATTTCCTTTGTTCTGTAGCCTCTCAAAGCATTCTTTCCACTTGTTCTTAATTTCTATGAAATTAAGAACAGTCGAGTCTTTCCTTCTGATGTATCATGGATATGATAATAACTAATTACTCTCCCCATTCTATTTTGTTTTGTTTGTTTAATATGAGTAGGGACCATTTGTCGCTTTATTCCGCCTTTTCCCAACACAGATCTTCTCTGCTCATTGTTTCCAATTCTTCGTAAATTCACTTAACACTCCTGCCTTTGCTTGTGCCACTGCTCTCTTTGCCTCTTTAACAGCTGTTTTTGCTCTTTCTTTGTCATCTTTTCTACCTGATGTTTCAGCCTTTTTCTTTGCTTCTTTCTTATTATTTATATTTTCCTGCACTTCATCATTTCACCAACATGTTTCTTTTCCTCGGGGGGCCCTTCTGCAGATGTTTTACCAAGTAATTCTTCCCCTGTTTTTCTGATTACTTTACTCATCTCAATCCACCTTTGCTTTAAACTGATCCTTCAGTGTTGCATCTTTTAATTTCCATCTCTTTATTTTCTGGACTCTATGATGTTTCCCTCGCTTGGCACGTCTGAACTCTGTAAGCTGGTGCTGAGATGACACACATGCTCCTTTTGTCACATTTTTTTTTACTAACTTCAAAGGATTCATTCTGCACAATAGTGTCTATTTGACACTCTCCTTTTCAGTTTTTATAGGGGATATACCGATGGTATGTTTTCTTAAAAGTATTGTTACATCTTTGGTAATGCAAACTCAGCAATGCGTATTCCTTCTGCATTCATCTCACCAATCCCCAGCCACCTTCTATCCTGGACAGCACCGTCCGTTCGTTCCCTCCAACCCATTCAGATCCTCACCAATGAAAACTCGTTCCTTTATTTCCTCATCCTCTTGATGCCAAAACTCATCCTTTTACCCTTCTCACAGCATCCGGCTAGCAGCGCATTTGCACACATCGCTTTCAAGGCCACCCCGCCAGTGCTTCATAATAATAATAATAATAATAATAATAATAATAATAATAGTAATAATAATAATAATAATAATAATAATAATAATAGCAAGAAAAATAATAATAACCGCAAGAAAAATAATAATGATAACAATAGCAATGGAGTACTGGCAAATTGCCATCAGCATGCTAGTACATAGTACATCTATTAGGATATAGGACCAACTTTGATTCTGAATAATGATGATGGCAATGAATAATGATGATAGTAATGATGATGATCAGTAATGATAATAATAATAATAATAACAACAACAACAACAACAACAAAACAACAACAATAATAATAATAATAATAATTATTATTATTATTATTATGATAATAGTAATTATTTCTCCAGGCTCTCCTCAACCTGCACCCTGATTGCATTATAGTGTACATAACACTGTCTTCTGTGAACATCACAGCCCATTGGGAACCCTGTCTGATGTCGTCCCTCACCCAGCCAGCAAACAAGAAACAGCATCAAATAGATGCAGTCCTGCCGCCACTGTGAACCCGGCCATCATTTCTATCGCTGATAAATTGTGCTCGTACATATCTAAACCCTCAAATACATCTAGCTCACCCTGCCTTCTTCATACGATACTATAACCCCGCCCTCAGCCAAAAGTTTTCTCTATATTCATAAACACACAATGTAACTCTCTCTGGCCTTCTTTATTCTTCTGCAACAACGCATCAAGACATTGTATATGTGGTGTTCTATCCGGACTTGAAATCACATTATTGCTCACAGATCATCTCTCCACTCAGTCTAGTCTAATGTTCTGGCAAATCAACTTTGGGTTCCTGCAATTATTACAGATGTGCACAGTGCCCTTGTCCTGCAAAATCTGCACCAGTATACTGCTACTACAATCATATGTCTATTTTCTTTCAAGAATTTTATTACACAACTTGGTAAGAAACTCAACAGCCATCTATCCTAAACATACACCTTCACCTCAGCTTTCTCCTTGCTAAGCCATCACAGTCTCCTCACTTGTCAGCAGCTTTGCATTTGTACCTTGTATCCAACTTTACATACTGTATATCTTATTATTCTCCTTTTCCTTAGCCCTCTTTTTTCACTCTACACGGTACGTTCTTGTACTCTAGTCTACTTTAAACATAACTTTGACTACCCTATTTTTTTCTTCAACTTCTTCCTTATTATTTCCTAGCCTTCCTTCTGTCTGGAAGTTACAGGAAACCTTTCTAGCTGTCTCTTTCACTATTTCTGCAGGCCCCCGGCATGTTTTCACTATCACCAAGCACCTTGCCTACTTCCTCCCATAAATTCACACTACCGTCTTCCCTACTTATTTTGTTTGAAAAATTATAAGGAATGCTAATAAAAATTATACACGTCTTCCATAGAACACTGTAAGTTAACTCATGCCACATCAAAGTCGGGATCCCAGTGTATCTAACATTTTACAAAAAAGCAAGACGTTTTGGACCAACGAATGAAGTCATTCTTGACTGGACTGTTCTTTTTGTAGAATATTTGCGCAGAGTAAATGATTCCTTAACAAGCTCATAAGAGCTTATTACTACTACAACTCATAACTCTTCAGGGTATGAACCTTATCATAATTCAAGGTCAAATTCATGTAATGGTATATGCATAGTATCGTGTCTATGCTCATTTACTTAAAATTCTACATCCAGAAAAACGATGTCAAAAATCCTCTTAGAACTTGAGAAAAAATATCACAATACTACACTGCTTGGGGCTGCTCAAGAAACTGTCAAGGAAAAAAGTCCTCAGTCCTCTCACAAACCGAAGATGATCAATGACCCTACTGCAGGTACGGTAGTCAAGAGCTTACTACTTATTACAAGAACAACAGGGCATCAGAAAATAATCTGTTTTTCCTGAAAGACAAAAAAGAATTAAGAGAATTAAAGACTCAAAACTGCAGTAAACAATTAGAACAGTTTCTGTTGGGTATCAATCAACAAATGTTTTATAATTGAAGTATAGGAAAATTGAGCATAAAAATTAAGCTCTTATAATACCAGTTTCATGACCTACTAGAACAACCTAATATCACTAGGTAACTGAATCCATCGAGCATACAACGTCATCTCTTCAATCAAAATATAATCTGGAATTTTGATATTGCAATAGATTTTTCTGTTGCTAACTTATTCAATTTTGCAGTAACAACTAAGGGGAAATTGAGTATCGCACTTTACAAGCAGAATACCTAAAAAAAAAATAGTGCCACTATTTATTTGCCGAATAAAAGAAAGAAAGAAAAAATCTGCAGAGTATTCTCTCATTAGCATGTTTTACTTCTGGTAATTCTAAGAGTATTAAGTAAACTAATCATTTAACAATATCTGGCCTCTCAGAGCACATCCTAATTAGCTTAATTCAATAATGTCATTTAGCTCTGCCCCCTCTTCATACCTGTCAGTCTTTCCAATATATTATGATGTGTTGTGTCAGTATATTTTCTTTTAAAGTGATTAAAAATGGAAATGTTTAAAAAGGGAAGAGAAACTATTAGTAGTGCACTAAATAATGGCAAATGAGCAGGCTTTAGCTTGACAGCTGCAACTTGGATTTCCATCGAGACTATTGTAATAAGAGTAGAGCAGCTGGCTCAGATAAAGATGGCTTTTCATAAAATGTATTTCGTCTGACTTCTTACCTACTGGGAAACCAGTTTTACTTTTATATAGACATCCTCTCTCAAGAAATTTCCAAAGTTCTTTTATTAAAGTATACTAATTTCTTTACCTAAACCCAAGGTACTTAAAGAGATAGGAAGCAGTCAGGGCTGAATTACCCCATAGGGTAGGGCCCCTCAAACTACCACACCCCTCTCACAAGCTTATGGGTTCCTGCTAAAATATTTCACATACATGTGTATATGTGTGTATAATATTAATATTTTGCACTGCTGTATAATTCTTTAAACTGAAAATATAACTTCAGTCTTACAAAAAGAAGCCCAGTTATCTGAATACCCAGTTTCAAAAATGTGTGGCCTCCTATTTGAAACAGAGGACCCCTGTTTGAGGCGTTTTATTTGATGTAGGCCACCCGTGTTTGAAGCCCTTTATTTAAGATAGTGGGCCCTACCTTTATAAAATGAGGCTCCATTCCCATGATTTAATAATAACTAATAACATTAGCTAATAATGTATCACGAGTTCAATTATTCAAGACCATTTCGAGCGACTTTGAGGGTGGCTCTGTCAGAGGGGCCCAAAATTTTGTTTGCCTAGGGGCCCTGGTAGCACCACTCGCATTTAGAATGTTAACATAAAAATGAAATTGACTTTTTCCCTTGAGTATTGTGGCGGCTGTTTATGGTATGGAATACTTTATTATCATAAATAACGGAGTATATCTTTTATTTCAGTTCTGGTAACTATAAAAACATTAAGTAAGGTATACAAATGATTATTCATTTAGCTATAAATGGTACCTAATGGTACACCCTTATTGGCTAAATGCCAATATGTGTAATATATTGTAAAAAGTGTGTTTTTCGGTATATTTTCTCTGAAAATTGTTCATTACAAAATATTAAAAATATATATACATGTATATATTATGTGTTCCCTTACTGTGCTGTACTCTCATCAATAAAGAGTCATGCCGTAGAACTACCCTTGCAAAGCTACTGTACTAAAGTACTCATAGACTCTTTCGACTCGCCGCACAAACGCAAAACCTCTGAAGAAAAAACGCTCGACAGTTCCCAAAGACATTTGTAAAAATCATGTAAGTACACGTTTGGGCTTTCATTCCATTTCTTTTCCCTTCCTTCTTCTCCCATAAATGTGTTAAGCAGTCGGTTTTGTTGGGTAAAAATGCTAAGTGACTGCTAATGGCACATTCTCACACTATTCTCCTGAGCTCAGATCGCATTCCCGTGTGATTGCGGTATGTAGTCAACAAACATGAATATCGTTCGTTACTTAAGTAGTTAATTTCTCTTGTTATTAGAGATTTATGTTGTTAGAACTGCAACAAATTTAACGCATTCGTAATTTTATCTTATGAATATCATTTCATTTTATCTCGTTCTTCCCCTCGCCCCGATCTGACCGCACTTTCTATTTCGCTTGTGGTCGGTTGAGACGACGAAAGGGTCAATAGATGACCTGACCTCACTTTCTCTTTTTCTGGTCGGTTACGACAAGGAAAGGGCCCAGAGAGGACTGCTCGTTTTTCCTGTTATTTGGTTGTTGTTGTTTTGTTGACACCTTGGGGGTTAAATGTAGCACCGTTACATTGCTCATTGGTGACACGTTCTATCGGCACTAGAACAGAGCTTGTAATGCGATTTTATTAAAATAATTTTTTTTAGAGTATAGTGTACGACCTTCCCCTATATCATAGCGCAAAGATATGCCCGATATAACCCGGGGTTGCGTAAATGCCTAATAGATCTCCGCTCCGACGTTCGACAGTAGGTACAGGTAAAACCGAAGTTATTCATTTGATCGCAACTTTCAACCCGCAGTTACGTCCATTAATTAATGTAGGACTAGGGTTTAAGCTAGAATCATTTTTCGCTTATTAATCACACCCTTCTCACCCTCTTGAAGTCACTTGCATGTTTTGGGTACATCCCAAGCGATTGTGTGATTCGTAGATACCCGTGGGGAATGTCACGAGTGCCCATCACAGATACGCAGAAGAGAGCAGGTTATTTATAGATTTTCCTGGCTCGATTCACTTTATTGTACGGCATTTTGGGTATAGGATCCCCCCCCCGTCAATGAAGTCTATCATGCATAGCTAGACATGGCTTCCTCAGCAATTCAGATTTTCTGAGGTGAGAAGATTTGTACATTCTGTTGCATACTTTAAATGTTGAATTCAGTGTGGTAGTTGAAATAATTTTATATAGCTAGATGCTATTTATCTCAGTTGTAATACTGAACGTTAATCTCCATGTTGTGATTCATTCTCTGTGTGAAGTCACTCCCACTTTCACTCTCATTCCACTCGCTTGCTCACACACACTCACTCATCCACCAGAGAAAAGACACTGAAACTTTATTAATAGGTTTGTTGCTGTCGTAGTGCTGGCATAAGATCTATGACATATTTTTTTTCCGCAATTTTTTCAGTCATGACGAGTGACTCGTACTGATGTACAATTACATTTATTTCATTCTGTGTGACGACAATTGGTTCAAGTAAATTTTGCTGATTGCATTGTCGTTTCCCTTTATCCTCTTATCTATCAGAGATGGTTGGTAGTCTAGCCAGGTCCTGCGGATTGCTACTGACGTCTCCCTCTCATATTTCTTCTTTATCTTGTAACTAATCACAAAACGAAAAAAAAAGTAAAAAGAACATTAAAAACTGCAAACTAATATGAATAACCGGGTAGTGGTACTTAAGACCCCCTCTTCTCTTTTGGGCCTTTCTTTTCTCTTACTATCTGGCCCTTACATGTATGATCTGGTTCCCTGACTATTTATAGCAGTCAGACCGACGATAACCGAACCGGCACCAAAGGAGGACCCTGGCAGAACCGGTCACCTTAGGATGCCGTGGGAAGAACGTCACCAGAAGATCGCCATAAACCTGTGGACCAGGATGTTTGTCAGAGCAGATGTTAAGCCATTCCATGATGTAGGGATGGGCGCTGCCTACCGAGACACCCATAGATTCAGCGAAGGACCAGGAACTCGGCAGCGCAGGTACCAGTTGCCCTAGATGCTGTGGATGGGTGCTGCCTACCTGGACGCCCCCAGATCCAGTTAACTTCAGGAGCTCATCAGCACAGGTGGTATCAGCCGCCCTGAGATGCCGCCCCTGCCGGACGCCCGTAGATCCAGACGAAGATTACGAGGGCATGAGGACGAGCATGAAGCCGAGAAGGACCTGTACAAGACTTTCGAGGACGTGTGGATGTCGAGGACGGACATATTACACAGAAGACCAGGAAGAAGAGGACGACAGGGACGAGCAGCCACGAAGATGCACCAGGACAACGCACGTGAGAACGAGATGACCAGACAAGTTAGATCACCCTTGAGGCAAATCTAAGATGCCTCATGGGCGAGGTGTGAGTAGATGGCCGAGCAATGTACGATGTAGCAGACGGGACCGGTGACCTCACCTCGCTACCCCC
>NC_051389.1:40463130-40468130 GCF_015228065.2 Penaeus monodon
TAGTCATTCCGCGGGTTCAGCCCCCGGTAGTTGAGGTGACCCGGTTGATAAGGTTTTTAGACACTGAGACTGAAGCTGCTTTTGGTTTATGTCTCTTATTTTTTATACCTCCTACTAGTATGTAATTCGATGTGAAAAAAGGGATTCTAAGCCCTTTCGCATTGTGGGGACAATTGCCCCTGGCGAGATATTTGCAAGTTCTGGGGGACTTTAAACCGGCTGTAACCCGGATGGGTATGAGATGTGTCGGCCCCCCTGGCTTGCAGGTTTTATCTCAGCAGCGAGGAGCCCCCTTCTCCCGGGGCTTTGCAGGCCCCGAAAAAGATGATTCTGGTCCTGGGACAGGCCCAACACCATTGCTGGATATGGGTTAGGATACAGGGGACAGTGGCCCAAAGGGTATCGACCACATTCTTTAGCACGCGATGGAGATCCTCCAAAATGCAGGGTTTTCCAAGTACCCTTTTGTGGCACGTCATAGGTGGTTGTGGCTACCGCGGGGCCCCTTCAAAAAATCCCCGTCCCCCCAGGGCCCCTTCTAAGGGTTTCCTTTGGGCAGACTAAGGGGAGTTGCCCCCTGGGTTTACATGGCAGTCTTTGACCAGTTCACAGAACTCGATAACCTGTCGGGCCCCCGTTGCTTGTGGGGGCTCTTCAATGAGTAAAAAATCGAAGCAGCTCAGGAGCCCCTTTGGGCACCTGAGGGGAAGGCAGAATTCCATCTCCCCGGAGACATTAGGGCATGAAGGGTCGCAAGGCTGCTGAATGGGAATCAAGTTTGGCGTTCCGTGGGGCGTAAAGGGTCAACACGGGGTGAGAAGGGACAAGGAACAGTTCATCAGGAAACTTTCTGAGGAGGTTTAAGGCCCATTATTGGTAAAGACCTTCGTCCCCTACCCAACCCTGGAAAACTGAACTCTAAGCCTTCCTCACGAGACGCAGTTGATCACAGATCATTCCCGATATGTTGGGGTTCATGAATGGATACCAGGGAGACCTTCCCAAAAGTTTGCTTTGGGTTAAGCGATGTCACAAACCTGTGCCCGAACCCCCCCATCAGCGAGGAACCTCCCACCCAACGGGGGTTAGGGTGGGAAATTTTCCCCGCAAAAAGTGGGAAAGCTGCGGCAATGTGATTCCTGCTGAAATGCTAAAGGCTGGGGGAACCTGTGGCTCGGGGCCTGCATACATCCTGACTCCATTTGGCAGTCTGGTACCCTTCCCCCCGACCTTAGGGTGTGGTCATCCCTCGGAAGGGGGAAAAGGGGGTCATAGGGATTGAGCAAATACCATGGGATTACATGCTCAGATATAGGCAAATTTTGCCCCCATTCCTTTTAAAGGGGTCCCCAACCACCTATGAGGCATCAGAGACCGGAACACTGCTTTTCTCCTGGGAAGTCCACAAAGACAGAATACTAGTCTTCGAGTAATTGTGGAAAACCGTTTTAAGTTTGGTCAGGGTTGCTTTTAAACCCCAATCGACCTCAAGAAGGTGTTTGATCGGTGCTCGGAATCGCTATGGAAGATCCCGAGACTCAGGGGTTCCGAAGCAGATTATTTTCCCAATAGCGAGCCTTTTACTGGTAATGAAAGTGCTGTAAAGTGTGGTGGGGGTTTGAACTTCTTCCCAGTTAATTAGGTGAGGCAAGGTGCAAGGCACAACAAATTTTAACACCTGTATGGCCCGGATAAGGGAAAGCTACTAGCCAAAGTCAGGTGGAGTAACACTGTGCAATACAAGATCTTTTTACCTTGACATTGCCATGAATTGCAATCCCCTAGGCCTGGGGCACTGGGGGGCGGGCTCTTGATGCATTTAGCAATAAGGGGAAGCCCCAGGGTAGAGGTCTCCGGGCCAAAACCAAAATTCGGATTTTGGGGGCCTGTTAGGGGGAAACCCGTTCAGTCGATACGCTGGGCGAGGGGAAATTGAAATTTTCAAAAAGTTTTAATATTTGGGAGCATAGTCCTATCTCTGGGCTGTCAGCCCAAGAAGTCAGTGACGGATTGGGCGGCAACAGGGGCTAACTGATCACAGAGATTTTGGGGAGTTGGTACCGCAGAAGGACCCAAGTTGCCCTGTCTTAAGGCCTTTATATGCCAGTTTTTCTTTATGGAAGCGAAACTGGATGATATCCAGTGTCTTGAGTCTCGAGTTTATGCCTTTTTTAACAAATCCCTTCACTGGATCAGGGGGGACAGTTGGCAGGATCACTGACAGTTACACGCGAGACTGGCATGGGACCTGACTTCAAATCCCGATTGCCCAAATCAAGCTATTGGGCTCCCACTCGTTTCCCTGGGATGACCCCGCCCATCAGGATATGTCTTTCGAGCAACGGGGGAAGGGGGCCTGTGGGGCGACCCAGGGGGGCAGGCTTGGGGAGACCTGTCGTGAGGAAATTTGAGATGGGGGTTGCCGCCTGGAGACTCGCCTTTAGGGGTCCCCGTGGCTGGAAGCAAGGGGGGAGCAGCCATGGCCCCCCCCTTGGGGGCCATGGGATCCCCCCTTGGTCCAGAGAGGATCCCCCCAACATTTTTCCCAAAGGTTTAACCTCAAAATTGCCCAACATATCCCGGTGTCCCAACCTCTTCACCCAAGTTGCTGAAAACATATTGATGGGGAGGGTCATCCACAGGGAAACACAGGGCCCAATAGTTATTGGCAATCCGGATTATAAAAAGGTCCCCGCAGTTCGCGGGTTTAACTGTCATGACCTGAAACTTACCCTTTTCCCGTGGGGCTTTTTACAAAAAAGCATAATGAATCCAAGACATGGATTATATTTCGCTTCCTGAAAAGGGGCAGTTTTCAAAGGCCTAAAAGAAGGGTTTCCAGGTACCAAAATTCCAAATTCCCCTTTTTGTGGTTTGGTGTTTAGAAAATTTATATTCTTTTAAAAATATATATTAAAATATTTAAAATTTTAATTCAATTCCCCGCCCCAAAAATGTTGTGAAATTTAAAGGAAAATTAATTTTGGTCTTAGGGGAACCCTATAATTTTATTGTAAATATAAAGACTAACCACCCAATTTATTGATTCATTGAATTAATAAAATTTATATTAATTTATAATATTTTATAGTTCCCAAACCACCAACAAAAAAACCCACCCCCAATAATTAATAAAATTACAAAAACATTTTACACCCCCCCTTTTTACCCTTATAAAGGCCCTTTAGGCCAATAAAACTCTTGGAATCCCTTTCAGGGGTTTTAACGTTGTTAATAAAAACTTTGAGGGCTGATTTCAGCAACCCGACCAAAATTAAATTTCCCCAAAATTCTCAAGAATATATTCTGTCTATTGTGGGCTTGAGGAGTAAAACCAATGGGTCCGAGTCAAGGTGGTTTTCCTTTTAAAAATGTGGGCAAGAATTTGCCCCATAGGGGCGGGGAATATAAACCGCAACCCAGATCCCCTTTTTCCAGAAGGGAGCCCAAAACCCCTAACAGGCAGGGGGATGGTAAGAGAAATGCAGTCAGGGCTTTTATGGGCCCCCACCAAACAGTTTTTACCCCCCCTTTAGGGGTTTTAAGGGATATCCATTGCCTACTTCCCCTCTTTGGGAAATTGCCATCCAACCTCGTTAGGAGGGGGTTCCTCGCGAGGGTGGGCGGCACAGGTAATTTGACATCGCCCAACCAAGCCCCCTGTTAAGGTCTACCGGATTTTCCCCCAACATATCTGAGAGATCTCGACAGCTGAGCCATTGTGAGGAAGGTTAGAGTCAGCTTTCTCGGGTTGGGAGGGAGGACGAAGGCTTACCAGTAAGGTTTAACCTCCCGCAAGACCGGATAACGGGTTTCCCTTCCCTTAGCCCGGCTTACCCCCCCGGGAAGACGCAAAATTGTTCCCTTCGCCATTGGACACATTCATCCCCTTGTTTCCCGGGGATGGGTTTTCCCCTGCCCTCGGGGGTTACGGGCCAAGGGTCCCGACTGCTTCAGTGTTACTCTTTGAAACTCCCACAAGCAATGGGGCCTAAGACGGTTCTTAACGGCAAAACCCGATGGTGCCCAGGGACTCCCCCTTAGCTTCCAATGAAACACCAGAAGGCCCCCAGGACAGGGGTTTGAAGTGGAGCAGGTCCCCAAAACCTTTATATGCCCCAGAAATCTACTTGGTAAACCCTGATTTAGGCCTCCAGGTGTAAAAGTGTGGTGCCTCCTTGGCCACTGTATGTACGCAACATTCCCGCAATCGTTTAGGCTGGTACCAAAAATCTCTTTTTTGGACCTAGCAAAAATCCCAAAAGGGGATTCCTTGCGAGTCAAAACCGAAGCCATGGGGGGACAGCACCATACCCACTTACACGGTTGGGACCCAAAACGCAAATATCTGCCAGGGAATTTTTCCCAATGGAAAGAGGCTTGTCCTCTTTCCTCGAATTAATATCAGAGGAAGGGAAAAGCATAAGAGCATGAAGCCCAAAAAATGCCAAAAACTCGGTCTTCCTTATAAGGGCCCTCAAAGGAGGGGGGTGGAGATGCCCTTTGGAACACCCCTTTTTTTGGGGACCCATTCTCAGCTACCCCTAGAGGTACCCCCCCTTGCTGCGCTTTTCCATTTTACCCCGGGGGAGCCCCTAACCCCTTCCTTAAAAGGGAGGTAGCCCTATTGTCGGGACCGGATTTAATGCTACCAAAACTGTGGGAACCCGGGGATACCGGATGACCCAACTTGATCCGAAGTCCAAAAAAGGGGGGGTCGGGACTGTGAGGTTGTTTTTTGGGGAGGAGGACTGGCAAGGCCCACTCCCCCGACTGCCCATTACCCAGGTTGGGCCAAAGGGGATTGGTATGGGCTAGGGCAGCCACACACCGTGGACATGCCGTACCTCTGGGCCTCTTCTGCCCAGGATCCCACAGTTTAGCCTGGGACCAAAAGTACCCAGTACCATGGGGGCCAAGATAGGCACGCGAAATGTCGATAGGGAGAGCTGTGCCCTGGCAGGGGAGATTTATGCAAAGCTGTTCCCTTTTTCGCACTG
>NC_051389.1:40473130-40488130 GCF_015228065.2 Penaeus monodon
GCGTGCCGGTTCCTGTTTCGCTAAATTAGGGTGTTCGGGGGCAGCGCCCCCTACATCAGGGAAGGCTTAACTCTGCTCTGAAAACATCCGGCCCACAGGTTTAGGGCATTTTGGGTGACGTTCTTCCAGGGCACCCAAAGGGTGCCGGGTTTGCCAGGGTCCCCCTTTTTGGTCCCGTGTCGGTTATCATCGGTCTGACTGCTATAAATAATCGGGGAACACCAGATTACATGTAAGGGCAGATAGTAAGAAAAAAAGAAAGGCAACAGAGAAGGGGGGGTCTTAAGTACCATACCGTTATTCTATTAGTTTGCATTTTTTTAATGTTCTTTTTCTTTTTTTTCGTTTTTGTTTATTTAAAAAGATAAAGAAGAAATATGAGAGGGAGACGTCAGTAGCAATCCCATGGACCTGGCTAGAACTACCAACCATCTCTGAAGATAGAGAGTAGAAAAGGGAAAGACAATGGCAAACAGCAAGAAATTTTCTTTTTAACCCAAATTTTGTCACACAAGGGTGAAATAAATGTAAAATTTTTAAAATCATGACGAGTCCCGTCAGACTACAAATTGGGGGAAAAAAAAAAAAAGTCATGATCTTTTCCACACTACACAGCAACAAACCCATTAATGAAAAGGTTTTTAGTGTCCTTTTTCTCTGTGGGAGGTGAGTGTTGTGAGCAACAGCGAGTGTGAATGAGAGTGAAAGTGGGGGTGACCAACAGAGAATGAAACAAAAATGGGGATTAACGTCAGTATTTCAACGAGAAAATTAGCAAAGCTAGCTATATAAAATATTTCAACTACCAACTGAATTTAACATTTAATGATATGCAACAGAATGTACAAAACTTCTCGCCCAGAAATTGAACTGCCCAGGGACCATGTTAGCTATGCATGATAGACTTCATTGGCGGGGGGGTCCTTACTAAAATGCCATACATTAAGCGAAAAGAGCAGGAAAATCTATAAAAACCCATTTTTGGTATCTGTGAGGGCACTCGTGAAATTCCCCCCAGGGTATCTACAACACACGATCGCTTGGGGGAATTTCCCCAAAAAATGCAAGCGATTTTAGAGGGTGGGAAAGGGTGTGATTAAAAACGATAATGATCTAGCTTTAAACTCTAGTCCTCATTAAATTATGGCGTAATGCAGGTACACCGACTCGAGAGTTTCGATCAAAGAAAACTTCGGGTTTTTTCCCTTACACTGTCGAAATCGGAGCGGAGATCTTTTGGGTTTTGCAACCCCGGGGTTATATCGGGGTATCTTTTCGCTATAATAGGGGAAAAGGGCGTAACTATCTCAAAAAAAAATTTTTTAATAAAAAGATTACAAGCTCTGTTTAGTCCGATAGAAGTGTCACCAAGACAATGTAAAAGGTGCACATTTAATCCCCCCAAAGGGGTCAAAAAAACAACAACAACCAAATAACAGAAAAAAGAGCGTCCTTCTGGGCCCCTTTTCCCTTTTCGTAACCGACCCGAAAAAAAGAAGTGAGTCAGGTCATTATGACCCCTTTGTCTTTTCAACCGCCAAAGCGAAAAAAGAAAGTCGGGCAGATGGGCGAGGGGGAAAACGAGAAAAATGAAATGATATTTATAAAATAAAATTAGAATGCGTTAAATTTGTTCTTCTAACAAATAAAAACTCTAATAACAAAAAAATTAAATACTTAAGTAAAAGAACGTATTTATGTTTGTTTATACATACCGGGGGAATGCGATCTGAGCTCAGGGGAAAATGGAGAATGTGCCATTAGCAGTCACTTTGCATTTTACCCCCAAAAAAACCCACTGCTTAACACATTTTTGGGAGAAGGCCTTGGGGGGGTTTTTTCCAAAAAAATAACCCAAAAATCCGCCCCCTTAGCCCAAACCTGGGGAAAAAAGGGCAGCTCCCCGGGGGAAAAAAAGGTGGGCCCCTTTGGGGCCGGGCCTTTTTCCTCCCCCAGAAAAAGGGGGGGGCAACCTCCCCCCCAGGGGGTTTTCCCCGGGGGGGGGACCCCCCCCCCAAACAACCCCCCCCCCCCCCCTTATTTTGGGGAGCAGGCGGCGGGGGTGGCAGAGGTGGCGTGCATCCAGATGACTACCCGGGGGCTTAACCTCAGGCGAGCTTTTCCGGTGGGCATTTGGAACATCCGGTCCTGGCGACGGATGACGGCACCTCTTCTATGGGGAATTGGAGAGTCGGTTTTGAGGTGGCTGCCCTCTCAGAGGTGAGAAGACCTGGTACAGCACGATCGTAGGGTGGGACACGTATATGGCAGGCTGCAGCAATGGTACCACTCAGGGTGTATCCATAGTCATTCCGCGGCTTCAGCCCTCGGTAGTTGAGGTGACACCGGTGTAAGCATTATGACACTGAGACTGGCTGTTTTGGTTCATGTCTTTTTTTGTTTATACGCCCCTAGAGAGTAATTCATGTGAAAGAGCATTCTAAGCCCTTTCGCATCTGTGGCAGACAATTCCCCCTGGCGAGATATTTGAATTTCTGGGTGATTTAAATCCGGCTGTGCCCGAATGGGTATGAGATTTTTGTCGGCCCCCGGGTTGCGAGTGATCTCAGCAGGGGGTAGCCCCTTCCCCCGGGACTTTGCTAGGTCCAAAAAATGATGTCTCTGGTCCTGGCCCAGCGCTAACACGCATTGCGGATAGGGTATAGCGATACGGGTACAGGGCCCAAGGATGATCGACCACATTCTTTTTAGCCGCGATGGGGGATCCTCCAAAACTGCGGGGTTTTACCAGGTACCGATTTTGTGGCACGATCAAGGTGGTTGGGCTCCCCGCGGGTCCACTTCAAACCCCCTTCCCCCCCAGTGGCCATTCTAAGGGTTTCCGGGAAAGGGACTAAGGGGGATTTGGGCCCGGGGGTTCCCCATGGCAGTCTCTGACCATTTCACAGAACTCGATAACCTGTGGGGTCCCAGTTGCTCTGTGGGAGCTCTTAAAATGAGAAACTCGAACAGCTCAGGAGCCCAGGGCGTCCCCTGAGGGAAGGCAAAATTTCCCATCCCCCCGGAGACATTAGAGGCCATGAAGGGTCGCAAGGCTCGGTGAAGGGAAATCAATTTTTGCGCTTTCCGTGGGGGGAAAGGCTAGACAGGCTGAGAAGGGAAAGGAACATTTCATCGGGAATCTTGCTGAGGAGGTTGAAGGCCATTATTTGGTAAAGCCCTTCGTCCGCTACAAGCCCTGAAAAAAGCTGAACTCTAACCCTTCCCACAGATGACTGCAGTCTGATCAGCAGATCATCCAGAATTTTGGGGGTTTCATGAACTGGTTACCAGGTAGCCCTTTTCAACAGTGTTTGGAGTAAGCGATGTCACAAACCTGTGCCAGAACCCCCATCACGGGGAACCCTCCTACCCAACGGGGGTTAGGAGGGAAATTTCCCAGCTAAAGATGGGAAAGCTGAGGCAATGTGATACCCCTGCTGAAATGTAAAGGTGGGGGTAAACCTGTGGCTCGGGGCCTGCATACAGTCCTGACTCCATTTGGCAGTCTGGTCCCCTTCCCTGCCCTTTTGGGGGGGTGTGGTCACCCCTCTCGGAAGGGAAAGGGGATCATAGGGTTGAAACTACCATGGCATTAACTCCCCTCAGATATAGGCAAGTTCTTGCCCACATTCTTTGAAAGGATCCACAACACTACTGGGCTCAGAACCGGAACAGTCGGCTTTCCCCCTGGCAAGTCCACAAAGACAGAATACTAGTGCTTGAGTAATTTGGGGAAAACCCCTTTGAAAATTTTGGGTCAGGGTTGTTTGTCCCCTAATCGACCTAAAGAAGGTTTTTGATGGGTGCATCGGAAAATCGCTAGGGAAGACCCTGAACTCAGGGATTCCGAAGCAGATTATTGGCCCAATAGCGGCTTTTAACTGGTAAAAAAAGTGCTGTAAAGGTGTGGGGGGTTGTCAAACTTCTTCCCATTTAAATTTTAGGTGAGGAAAGGGTGAAAAGGGCCCCAACACTTTTCAACACCTGTAGGCCTGGATAAGGGGAAGCTACTAGCCAAAGTCAGGTGGAGAAACCACTGGCAATAAAAGATTTTTTGACCTTGACATTGCCAATGACATTGCAACCCTTCTGAGGCCCGGAGCACTGGTGGCGGCTCTTGATGATTTAGCAATGGGGCGAACCCCTTTAGGCTAGAGGTTCTGGGCCAAGCCCAAAATTGGGGTTTTTGGGGGCCTGTTAGGGAACCTGTTCAGCGATAAGTTTGTGGCGAGGAAGTTGAAGTTACAAAGAGTTTTACTATTTTGGGTTTAGCATAGTCCTATCTCTGGGCTGTCAGCCAAAGAAGTCAGTGAGGTTGGGTCGGCAACAGGAGCTGAACTGACAAAAGAGTTTTGGAGATTTTTGGTACCAGCAGAAGGCCCAAGTTGCAGTCTTCAAGGCCCTTGATATGCCGTTTTGCTTTAGGGAAAGGGAAAACCCTGGAGATATCCAGTGTCTTGGAGTTCGAGTTGATCCCTTTTTTGAAACAAGCCCCTTCACTGGATCAGGGGTAAGTGGCAGGATCACTGACAGTTACACGCGAGATGGCATGGGACCTGACTTATAATCCAGATTCCCAACCAAGCTATTGGCCCCTAGCTCGTTTCCCTGTGGAGCCCCTGCCCCATCGGAATGTCTTTCAGACAACGGGGAAAGGGAGGCCGGGGGAGCCCCAGGAGGTCTGGCTTGGGAGCCCTGTCGTGGGGAAATTTAGAGATGGGCCGTGTGCCTGCCTGGAGACTCCCCTTGAGGGATCCTCGTGGTGGAAGCGAAGGGTGGAGCACCCATGCGCCCCCATTGGCGTTACCCCCTTGATGATGAGATGAGACATTATGGTCATAGTGTAGAAATCTTATATACATTACATATCCCTTAAAAAGGGAAAATTTGAAAAGAAAACATGCAAAAAAATTTTAGTCGCAAATACATTTAGTCTAGGATAGATGAAATAAACCCCATTAACCTATCGTTGCTGAATAAACATCATAGAGTGCAGCATAAAATTTTGAATCCATTTTCTTTCATTTTTAAAAAAAACCAGGGTCATCGCGAGATGCGGGGTTTTTAATATGATCCCCCCCCTAAGTAGGGGCGGGTCATAGGAGAGGTAGCACGACATTTTTTTGACGGCGGAAATAAGGCCCACGTCTTGGACTGGACCCATGGAAATTTTTACTCTCTTTCCATGCCGTCATGATTGACCTAATAGAGTAAGCAGTAATGAAAATATAAATCCTATAGAATATATGAAATATTTTAAAAAATTTTGCGCTCGAGGGTTTGGGCCGGGAGTGTATCAGACTTTATAAAGTAAAGGATAAAAACAGATAAAAACTGAAGGGGAGTTCCAGAAGTTTCCAAGCTGTGTGTGGGGTTTGTGGTGTGTAGAATATATATTATATATATATAATATATTTATATATAATAATATATATATATATATATATATTCATATTTAGCATATAAATGTGTGTGTATAATAATATATTATAATATATATATTACAAAATTATATATATATAATTATATATAATATAATATAATATATTTTATTAAAAAAAACCAAATTTATTGATATTATATGAAATAATATAATATATTAATATAATATATATATTTTTATATATTTTATATAAAATATATTTCATACACACCCCCCAACACACACACACACAACACACACACACACAACAACATTAATATATATATATATTTATATATTATATTAATTATACACACACACCCTTTTTGTACACCCTTGATACATGTTGCCCTTTATGCCAACATTTTTGGAATCTTCTGGAACTCCTCTTCAGTTTGTTCTGTTTTTTAACTTTATTTTGATAAAGTCTGATACATCGGAACCCAGAGCCCGCGATTTTTTTAAATATATTCAATATCTCTAATGGATTTATATTTTCATTACATGTTTTACTTTATAGGCAACAGACGGTCACGGGAAAAGAGAGGGTAAAAATTTTCCAATGGGTCCGAGTCAAAGACGTGAGGCTTTTTTTCCGCCGTAAAAAACTGTCGTGCTACACCTCCTTGACTCCGCCCTATTAGGGGGGCGGGAATATAAAACCTGCATCTCGCTGATGACCCTCGCTTTTTTTAAAACTGAAAGAAAAGGGAAGTTCAAATTTGATGCTGCCTCTATATGTTTTATTCAGCAACGATGAGGATGTTAATGAGGATATTTTGCATTAGTCCTAGACTAAAGTATTTGCGACAAATTTATTTGCATGTTTTTTCAATTTTCCATTTTTAAGGGGATATGTAATTGATATAAGTATTCTACTCTATGCCCATAAAATGTATCATCATCATCATCAAGGGGTAACCCCAAAGGGGGGCATGGCTGATCCCCCCTTCGTTCCGCCACGAGGACCCCTAAAGGCGAGTCCCCAGGCAGGCACCGGCCCATTCTAATTTCCTCACGAAGGTCTCCCAAAACCCAGACCCCGGGGGTCGTCCCACGGGCCCCCCTTTCACCCAGGAGTCTCGCAAAAAATACCCTGATGGGCAGGGTCACCCACAGGGAAACGAGTAGGAGCCCATTACTTGATTTGGCAATCCTGGTTTATGAAGTAACAGGCCCCATGCCAGTCCCGGGGTGTAACTGTCAGGATCCTGCCAACTGTACCCATGACCCGGGAAAGGGGATTGTTAAAAAAGGGGCATCAATCGAGACCCCAAAGACACTGGATAACCCGGTTCGTTTCCCTTTAAAGCAAAACTGGCATATCAAGGCCTTAAAGAAATGCAATTTTGGTCCTTCTGCATAGGTCCAACACCCCAAATCTCTTTTTATCGATTTCATGGCTCCTGTTGCCAGACCAACCCGTCTATGATTTTTGGTTGACAGCCCAGAGATTGGATTGTCCCAAGATAGAAAAAAAAACTCTTTGTAATTTAAAATTCCTCGCCACAAGCATGTATCGACTAACGGGTTTCCCCCAAAACAGGCCCCCCAAAATCCTAAATTTTTGGTCTTGGCCCAGGAGCCCTCTGGGCCCAAAGGGCTTCCCCTTTTGCTAAATGACAAGACCGCCCCCAGTGACTCCGGGGCCCTAGATAGGATTGCAATGTCATTGGCAATGTAAAAGGTAAAGATTTGATATTGCACAGTGTTACCCCACACTGATTTTGGTAGTAGCTGTCCCCATTATCCAGGCCTACAGGGTTGAAAAGGGGGGGGGTTTTTTGGTGCCTTTGCATTGCCTCACCTAAATTTAATGGGAAGAAGTGACAGACCCCCCCCCACACTTTACAGCACTTTCATTACCAGTATAAAGGCTCGTATTGGCCAATAATCGCTTGGAAACCCCTGAGTCTCAGGATCTTCCATAGCGTTTTCCCATGCCCCGAGTCAAACCCTTTTGAGGTCGTGTGGGTTTACAAGCAACCCATGCCCAAAACTTAAACGGTGTTCACAATACCGAAGCATAGTATTCTGTCATTGGGATTGCCAGGAGTAAAGCAATGTTCCGGTCTCTGATGCCTCAGTAGGGGGTTGTGGATCCATTTCAGAAGAATGGGGGAAAGAATTTTTCCCTATATGCTGAGCAGTGTAATGCCATGGTAGTTGCTACAACCCCTTTTGATCCCTTTCCCCCCTTCCCAGAGAGGGAGGACCACACCCCCAAAAGGTCGGGGGGGAAAGGTACCAGATGCCAAAGGGCAGTCGGGACTGTATGAAGGCCCCCGAGCCACGGGTTTCCCCACCCTTTAGATTTCAGCAGGGTATCACATTCCCTCATTTTCCCCACTCTTTAGGGGGGAAAATCCCATCCTAACCTCCTTTAGGGTAGGAGGTTCCTGGATGGGGGGTCGGGGCACAGGTATTGTGACATCGCTTAATCCAAGCTAATGTTGAAGGGTCCCCCTGGTTTTACCAGTTATAAACCCCCAAATGATCTGAGAGTCGCGATCAGACTGCAGCATCTGTGGGAAGGTTTGGGTTCAGTTTTCTAGGGTTTGGTAGCAGGAAAAGGTCTTTTTCCCAAGTAAGGGCCCTTTCTAATATTATATATTAATAATATATATTATAATATATTTTAATATATTAATTTTGCTATATATTTAATATACCTGTATAATATATAATTATATAAAATATATATAAAATATATATTATATATATATATATATATATATATATATAATGTATGTATGATGCATATATATAATATGTATATAAATAATGTGTGTGTGTATATGTTTTAAAATAATATATATTTTATATATTAATATATAAAATATAATATAAATATTTTTTAATATATGTGTGTTGGTGTGTGTGTGTGTGTGTGTTTTTGGGGGTGTATTTTTTGTGTGTGGAGTTGTGTTGTGTGTGTGTATGTGGTGTGTGTGTGTGTGGTGTGTGTGTGTGTGGTGGTGTGTGTGGTTTGTGTTGTTTTATATATTACATTTAATACATATAAAAAATTTTATGTTAAAATTATGCATAAATATATATATATTATATATATTATAATATATAACATATATTATATTATATATAATTTATATATTTATACATAATTATATTTATATATATTATATATTAAAATATATATATAATATAAAAATTACAAAAAAAAATTTATACACAAAACACACACACACAAATTTTAAAATATAATATATTATATATATATTATATATATAAAATATATATAATATTTTAATATAAATTATTTTTAAAAAACGTAATACACACAATTTACACGAAAAACATCAACTTTTGGGGTTATTATTATATATATATATATATATATATATATATATAATATATATTAATATTGGTATATATATAACCAATGTGTAAAGTGTTGGTTTAAATGTTTTGTTATATACGTTATATATATATATATTATACTTAAAAGAATAAATATTATGTAGATATTTTAATATAAATTTAGTAATATTTTTTGGGGGATTTAAAAAATTTTGTAAACAATATATACTCTATAAGATACTTCGTATTTATTCGTCATAAATTTTATATTAATGAATATAATAAAGCATAAATGAATGTAATAAAAAAATAATAAATTTTTTACAAAAAATATGTTACCTTCATATATTAAATATATTAATCAAAAAACATACAAAGACAACACACGCTCACATCACCACACACAAAACATCACCATGAAATAATGAGACAAGATTAACATCTCAGACATGACGAACACAAATGCTCACATGTGTCACATACCTAAGTACTAAACAACACACATTATATGTAGGTGATGCTTCATACAATGAGTATAGCATTTAGATAGATATGTAATGCTTGATGTTCTTCTCGCTTATGCCACCACTATTTACTATGCGAAAAGGGATATAGCTTTGCATAAATCTCCCTCCATCACATTCATTATCGATATTTCTTGCCTATCTTGCATATTAATATACTTTTTGTCCCAGCTTAAATTTGGTATCCTGGAGCAGCAAGAGCTCATATATATATTTTCCCACATTTACATGACTAGCTCCATACAATCTGATTAAAACTGGGTAATGGGCCAGTATGGGAAACGAGCCTTCCGTCCTCCTACCAGCCCAGAAAGCAACCCTCAAGCCCCCTCCCCAGATATTTGCATTTGTCGGCAGAGCATGGCAGATTTTGGGGTGCATCCAGAGTGACTACCAGGTAACCCTTTCAGCAGAGCTTGGTAGCATGGTCAAAAATCCGGTCCAGGCCCACCATGAGCGGACCTCCTACCAATAACGGGGGTTGAGGATGCTTGCCCAGCTCAGAGGTGAGAAGACCTGGTAGGCAGCAGAATGTAAAGGTGGGGTAACGTGGCTCGGGGCTGCAACAGTCCACGCCTTACGGGGTGGTACCATTCACCCTGCCGTTGAGGGTGTGGGTGACCCGTTTGGGAAAGGGTATAGACATAGGATTGAAAGAAATCCTTTGGCTTCATGCTCAGCTTATAGGCTTTTGCCCCTACTTCGAAGGGAAATTCCCCGATATGAAAAGAGGCATTCTAGCTTTTCCATTGGCAGACAATTGACACCTGGCCGAGAAAATTTGAAAATGGTTTTTTCGGGGTTTGGAACCTTCAATCAGGGTTTTGACCGGCATGGGTATGGATGATCCTGGACCATGGCTTGCGAGGTTATTCAGCCTAATAGCCTCCTTTATCTGGAAACTGAGGCTGAAAATGTGGTTCTGGTTTCCTGGTACAAGGCGGCACCAACACTTTTGCACCTGGTATGGCTAGGATAAGGGCACAGTGGCCAAAGTATGGAGTCACCAATTCTCTTAGACATGCCAAGGGACATTGCAACCCTCTGACCCGGGAGTACGGTCTCTGTGCATTGCATAAGGCGGCCCTTAGGCCCTAGGTCTCCGGGCCACCAAAATTCAGATTTCCAGGGCCTTTAAGGTGTTTCAGTGGATAGACTGGTGGCGAGGAAGTTGGTTCCCCAATGGAGTTTTACATTCTTGAGAACTCGATACCTGTGTCCAGTTGTCAGTGGGATGGTCTGGCAAAGGAGCAAACTCGAAGAAACTCAAGGAGATTTGGTACCTATGGGGGAAGGACCAATTCCATGTCCCGGAAGACATTGATACTGCCAGTGTGTGCTTAGGACGCGAAATGGGAACCCAGTTTTGGGTCTCGATTTGATGCGTAACAGCCTCATGGACACGGGTCTGGAAGGACATGACAGTTCATCAGGAACTGCTGGGACCGTTACGCATATAGATTGGCCAACTCAAGCTATATGCTCCTACCGCCCTGGGAATGCTGACCTCAAGTCTTTCCTCCTGGGTGAAGGAGGCTGTCGACGACCCAGGATCATGTTGGGGTTCGTGAAATGAGATGGCCGAGTGCCTGCCTAACGTAGCTTGGGATCTCGTGTCAAAAGGGGGGTGCAGAGCCCCCCATCGGCGGGGCCCCTACCTGAAAACGAAGGTATAGATGGCAATTTCCCCTAAAAGTGGGAAAAGCTGCAGAAATTTGTGAAATCCTTTGCTGGAAATGCTAAATGCTAGGTAACCCTCTCGTTGCTGCAAAAACATCCTGAGTGCCTTTTGCAATTTGGAACCTTCCCCCTGACCTTTAGTTTTGCAGGGTCATCAGCGGAAAATGAGGAGTGGATATATGATCTGCAGCAAGTACCATGGAGATGTACACGCTCAGCATATAGGCAAATAAGGCCTCACTTTCTTGTGACTGGATCCAAAACACCTTCTGAGGCCGTCAGAGACGGAACCCTTTATCTGAAGTCCATGAATGAAGAATATAATCCTTCGAGAATTGTGGAACACTTTGTAAAATTCGGGTCATGGGTTGCTGTAAACTAATCAAAGAAAGGTTTAAAACGATCGGTGCATTCCAAAAATTCCGGGCTATGGAAAGATCAGAGACTAAAAAGGTGGTTTGAACATATTATTCTAATAGCATTTATATGGTAATAAAGTGTGTGTGTGGTGTGGGGTGTGTGAACTTTTTCCGTTGTTGGTGAGAAAATTGCAATAGATAAACTTTTAACATATATGTATGGATATATGGGCAAAATCATACTACCCAAAGTCGTGTGTGTATAAATGTAATAATAAAATATTGATTACATTCCATAATTATATCTACTATGAGTATATTCTATTATATTTAGCAATAACAAGCATTTAAGCTATATCTTGAAACCAAAATTAGATTTTCCTATTATACTGTTCAGTCGATATATGCTTAGGGAGAATTAATTCTACAACAGTCACACACACAAGACTTGGAAATCTCTAATCTCTCTTCGGGACCCAGTATGTAGTACTTACGGGTAATTGATCTCGGCAAACAGAGCGCAACTGATCACAATATATTTGGATATGTTGGTATAGGGAAAATTTATAATTACATGCTTAACCTATATGGTCAGTTTGCGGTCATGGAAAGAGATGGTAAATTTTCCAGGGGGTCTGAGTCTCGAGTGATGCCTTTTGTAAAAGTCCCTTCAGGGATCAGCGTACAGTTGGCGGATCATATATAAACACCGCAGACTGCGATGGGCCTGTTACTGGCAAAATAAGATTTGGCCAAACTCAAGTATATTCAGCCATAGCTTTTTCCATGAGGTTTTTGATCCTGCCCATAGATAAATGTATTTGCGACAAATTTATTTGATGTTCTGGGGACACCCAGGTATTTGGGGATGTGTAAGTGATTAGAGATGTTCGTAGACTCGCCTTAGGATCTCATCGTCTGGAAGCAAGGTAGGCCCCAAACGCCAATTGGGGGCGCATGGCTGCATCCACCCTTCGCTTCCAGCCACGAGGATCCCTCAAGGCGAGTCTCCAGGCAGGCACACGGCCCATCTCTAATTCCTCACGACAGGTCTGCCCAACCCATGACCTCCTGGGTCGTCCCACAGGCCTCCTTCACCCAGGATTGTCTCGCAAAGACATATCCTGATGGCAGGGTCATCCACAGGGAAACGAGCTAGGAGCCCATATAGCTTGAGTTGGCAATCCTGGATTATGCAAGTAACAGGTCCATGCCAGTCTCGCGGTGTAACTGTCAGTGATCCTGCCAACTGTACCCATGATCCAGTGAAGGGACTTGTTACAAAAAGGCATCAACTCGAGACTCCAAGACATGGATATCATCCAGGTTTCGCTTCCATAAAGCAAAACTGGCAGTATCAAGGCCTGAAGACATGCAAACTTGGTCCTTCTGCATAGATACCAACATCTCCAAGTGCTCTTGCTGATCAAGTTTATGGCTTCTGTTGCCAGACCAATCCGTCTACTGACATCTTGGTCTGACAGCCCAGAGATATGGACTATGCTACCAAGATATGCAAAGCTTTCTGTAACTTCAACTTCCTCACCACAAGCATGTATCGACTGAACAGGTTCCCCTAACGGGCCCCCCAAAATCCTGAATTTTGGTTTTGGGCCCCAGGAGACCTCTAGGCCTAAGGGCTTCGCCTTATTGCTAAATGCATCAAGAGCCGCCACAGTGACTCCAGGGCCTCAGATAGGATTGCAATGTCATTGGCAATGTCAAGGTCAAAGATCTTGATATTGCACAGTGTTACTCCACACTGACTTTGGCTAGTAGCTGTGCCCATTATCCAGGCCATACAGGTGTTGAAAAGTGTTGGTGCCTTGCACCTTGCCTCACCTGAATTAACTGGGAAGAAGTTCGACAGACCCCCACCCCACTTTACAGCACTTTCATTACCAGTATAAAGGCTCGCTATTAGGCCAATAATCTGCTTCGGAATCCCTGAGTCTCAGGATCTTCCATAGCGATTCCCGATGCACCGAGTCAAACACCTTCTTGAGGTCGATGTAGGTTACAAGCAACCATGCCCAAAAACTTACAACGGTGTTCCACAATTACTCGAAGCACTAGTATTCTGTCTATTGTGGACTTGCCAGGAGTAAAGCCAGACTGTTCCGGTCTCTGATGCCTCAGTAGGTGGTTGTGGATCCATTTCAGAAGAATGTGGGCAAGAACTTTGCCTATATGCTGAGCAGTGTAATGCCATGGTAGTTGCTACAATCCCTATGATCCCCTTTCCCCTTCCAGAGAGGGATGACCACACCCCTCAACAGGTCAGGGGGAATGGTACCAGACTGCCAAATGGCAGTCAGGACTGTATGCAGGCCCCGAGCCACAGGTTCACCCCCAGCCTTTAGCATTTCAGCAGGGATATCACATATGCCTGCAGCTTTCCCACTCTTTAGCTGGGAAAATTGCCATCCTAACCTCCGTTAGGGTAGGAGGTTCCTCGCTGATGGGTGGGTCTGGCACAGGTATTGTGACATCGCTTACATCCAAGCTAACTGTTGGAAGGTCTACCTGGTATACTCAGTTCATGAACCCCAACATGATCTGAGATGATCTGCTGATCAGACTGCAGTCATCTGTGAGGAAGGCTTAGAGTTCAGCTTTCTCAGGGCTTGGTAGGCAGGACGAAGGTCTTTTACCAAGTAATGGCCTTAACCTCCTCAGCAAGATTCCTGATGAACTGTTCCTTGTCCCTTCTCAGCCGTGTCTGAGCCTTACGCACCACGGAACGACGCAAAACTTGATTCCCATTCAGCCGAGCCTTGCGACACACTTCAGTGGCCTCTAATGTCTCCGGGGAGATGGAATTCTGCCTTGCCCTCAGGTGTACGCCAATGGGCTCCTGAGCTGCTTCGAGTGTTACTCATTTGAAGAGCTCCCACAGAGCAACTGGGACCGACAGGTTATCGAGTTCTGTGAACTGGTCAGAGACTGCCATGGTGAACCCACGGGCACACTCCTCCCTTAGTCTGTCCAAGTGAAACACCTTAGAAGGGCCCAACTGGAGGGACAGGGAGTTTTGAAGTGGACCCGCAGGGGTAGCCACAACCAGCCTATGATCAGTGCCACAGAACTCGGTACTCTGGTAAACCCTGCAGTTCTGGAGGATCCTCCATCGCGTGCTAACAAGAATGTGGTCGATCATCCTTGGCCACTGTACCTGTATCGCTATACCATATCCAGCAATGCGTGTTGGAGCGCTGGTACCAGGAGCCAGAGATCATCATTTTCTGGGACCTAGCAAAGTCCCGGAGAAGGAGGCTACTCTCGCTGCTGAGATCAACTCGCAAGCCATGGGGGCCGACAGACATCTCATACCCATCTCGGTCACAGCCGGATTGAAGTCACCCAGAACATTGCAAATATCTCGCCAGGGGCAATTGTCTGCCACAGATGCGAAAGAGGCTTAGAATGCCTCTTTCACATCGAATTACATACGTCAGTAGGAGCGTATAAAGCAATAAGAGACATGAAGCCAAAAGCATGCTTCAGTCTCAGTGTCATAATACGCTTATCAACCGGTGTCACCTCAACTACCGAGGGCTGAAGCCGGCTGGAGATGACTATGGATACACCCTGTAGGTGGTGACCATTGCTGCAGCCTGACCAGTAGTACGTGTACCCACCCATACTGATCGTGCTGCTACCAGGTCTTCTCACCTCTGAGAGGGCAGCC
>NC_051389.1:40493130-40505630 GCF_015228065.2 Penaeus monodon
GCAGTAACCGTCCCAACTGCCAGAAGTGACTGAAGCAGCTGGAGGAAGTATGGGGGTAGCGAGGTGAGGTCACCGGTCCCGTCTGCTACATCGTACATTGCTCGGCCATCTACTCACACCTCGCCCATGAGGCATCTTAGATTTGCCTCAAGGGTGATCTAACTTGTCTGGTCATCTCGTTCTCACGTGCGTTGTCCTGGTGCATCTTCGTGGCTGCTCGTCCCTGTCGTCCTCTTCTTCCTGGTCTTCTGTGTAATATGTCCGTCCTCGACATCCACACGTCCTCGAAAGTCTCGCACAGGTCCTCCTTGACTTCGGATTCGTCTAGACTTCCTCGTAGTCCTCGTCCAGGTTTAACTCAGTGGCGTCCTCGTCCACACGTCCTCACAGATCTTGTACAGGTCCTTCTCGGCTTCATGCTCGTCCTCATGCCCTCGTAATCTTCGTCTGGATCTACGGGCGTCCGGCAGGGGCGGCATCTCAGGGCGGCTGATACCACCTGTGCTGATGAGCTCCTGAAGTTAACTGGATCTGGGGGCGTCCAGGTAGGCAGCACCCATCCACAGCATCTAGGGCAACTGGTACCTGCGCTGCCGAGTTCCTGGTCCTTCGCTGAATCTATGGGTGTCTCGGTAGGCAGCGCCCATCCTACATCATGGAATGGCTTAACATCTGCTCTGACAAACATCCTGGTCCACAGGTTTATGGCGATTTCTGGTGACGTTCTTCCCACGGCATCCTAAGGTGACCGGTTCTGCAGCAGGGTCCTCCTTCGGTGTCGTGTCGGTTATCGGCAGTCTGACTGCTATGAATAGTCAAGGAACCAGATCATACATGTAAGGGCCAGATAGTAAGAGAAAAAGAAAGGCAACAGAGAAGAGGGGGTCTTAAGTACCACTACCCGGTTTTTCATATTAGTTTGCAGTTTTTTAAAGTTCTTTTTACTTTATTTTCGTTTTGTGTATTAGTTCACAAAGATAAAGAAGAAATATGAGAGGGAGACGTCAGTAGCAATCCGCATGGACCTGGCTAGAACTACCAACCATCTCTGATAGATATGAGAGTAGATAAGGGAAACGACAATGGCAATCAGCAAGAATTTACTTGAACCAATTGTCGTCACACAGAGATGAAATAAATGTAATTTGTACATCATGTACGAGTCACTCGTCATGACTGACAAATTGCGGGAAAAAAAAAGACATGTCATAGATCTTGTGCCAGCACTACGACAGCAACAAACCCTATTAATGAAAAGGTTTCAGTGTCTTTTACTCTGAGTGGATGAGAATGAGTGTGTGTGAGCAACAGCGAGTGTGAATGAGAGTGAAAGTGGGAGTGACTTCACACAGAGAATGAATCACAAACATGGAGATTAACGTTCAGTATTACAAAACTGAGATAAATTAGCAATGCTAGCTATATAAAATTATTTCAACTACCACACTGAATTCAACATTTAATGATATGCAACAGAATGTACAAATCTTCTCAGCCTCAGAAAATCTGAACTGCCGAGGTAGCCATGTCTAGCTATGCATGATAGACTTCATTGACGGGGGGGGGATCCTATACTCAAAATGCCATACATTGAAGCGAACCGAGCCAGGAAAATCTATAAACAACCTGCTATTTTCTGCGTATCTGTGATGGGCACTCGTGACATTCCCTACGGGTATCTACGAATCACACGATCGCTTGGGAATTACCCAAAACATGCAAGCGATTTCAAGAGGGTGAGAAGGGTGTGATTAATAAGCGAATAATGATTCTAGCTTAAACTCTAGTCCTACATTAATTAATGGACGTAACTGCAGGTCACACCGACTCGAGAGTTGACGATCAAATGAATAACTTCGGTTTTACCTGTACCTACTGTCGAACGTCGGAGCGGAGATCTATTAGGCATTTACGCAACCCCGGGTTATATCGGGCATATCTTTGCGCTATGATATAGGGGAAGATCGTACACTATACTCAAAAAAAAATTATTTTAATAAAATTGCATTACAAGCTCTGTTCTAGTGCCGATAGAACGTGTCACCAATGAGCAATGTAACGGTGCTACATTTAATCCCCAAGGTGTCAACAAAACAACAACAACCAAATAACAGGAAAAACGAGCAGTCCTCTCTGGGCCCTTTCCTTGTCGTAACCGACCAGAAAAAGAGAAAGTGAGGTCAGGTCATCTATTGACCCTTTCGTCGTCTCAACCGACCACAAGCGAAATAGAAAGTGCGGTCAGATCGGGGCGAGGGGAAGAACGAGATAAAATGAAATGATATTCATAAGATAAAATTACGAATGCGTTAAATTTGTTGCAGTTCTAACAACATAAATCTCTAATAACAAGAGAAATTAACTACTTAAGTAACGAACGATATTCATGTTTGTTGACTACATACCGCGGGAATGCGATCTGAGCTCAGGAGAATAGTGTGAGAACGGGCCATTTGCAGTCACTTAGCATTTTTACCCAACAAAACCGACTGCTTAACACATTTATGGGAGAAGAAGGAAGGGAAAAGAAATGGAATGAAAGCCCAAACGTGTACTTACATGATTTTTACAAATGTCTTTGGGAACTGTCGAGCGTTTTTTCTTCAGAGGTTTTGCGTTTGTGCGGCGAGTCGAAAGAGTCTATGAGTACTTTAGTACAGTAGCTTTGCAAGGGTAGTTATAGTTGTTCTATGGCATGACTCTTTATTGATGAGAGTACAGCACAGTAAGGGAACACATAATATATACATGTATATATATTTTTAATATTTTGTAATGAACAATTTTCAGAGAAAAAATACCGAAAAAAAACACTTTTTACAATATATTACACATATTGGCATTTAGCCAATAAGGGTGTACCGTTAGGTACCATTTATAGCTAAATGAATATCATTTGTATACCTTACTTAATGTTTTTATAGTTACCAGAACTGAAATAAAAAGATATACTCCGTTATTTATGATAATAAAATATTCCATACATAAACAGCCGCCAAATACTCAAGGGAAAAAGTCAATTTCATTTTTATGTTCAACATTCTAAATGCGAGTGGTGCTACCAGGGCCCTAGGCAAACGAAATTTTGGGCCCCTCTGACAGAGCCACCTCAAAGTCGCTCGAAATGGTCTTGAATAATTGAACTCGTGATACATTATTAGCTAATGTTATTAGTTATTATTAAATCATGGGAATGGAGCCTCATTTTATAAAGGTAGGGCCCACTATCTTAAATAAAGGGGTTCAAACACGGGGGGCCTACATCAAATAAAAAGCCTCAAACAGGGGTCCTCTGTTTCAAATAGGAGGCCACACATTTTTGAAACTGGGTATTCAGATAACTGGGCTTCTTTTTGTAAGACTGAAGTTATATTTTCAGTTTAAAGAATTATACAGCAGTGCAAAATATTAATATTATACACACATTACACACACATACACATGTATGTGAAATATTTTAGCAGGAACCCATAAGCTTGTGAGAGGGTGTGGGGAGTTTGAGGGGCCCTACCCTATGGGGTAATTCAGCCCTGACTGCTTCCTATCTCTTTAAGTACCTTGGGTTTAGGTAAAGAAATAGTATACTTTAATAAAGAACTTGGAAATTTCTTGAGAGAGGATGTCTATATAAAAGTAAAACTGGTTTCCCAGTAGGTAAGAAGTCAGACGAAATACATTTTATGAAAAGCCATCTTTATCTGAGCCAGCTGCTCTACTCTTATTACAATAGTCTCGATGGAAATCCAAGTTGCAGCTGTCAAGCTAAAGCCTGCTCATTTGCCATTATTTAGTGCACTACTAATAGTTTCTCTTCCCTTTTTAAAAATTTCCATTTTTTAATCACTTTTAAAAGAAAATATACTGACACAACACATCATAATATATTGGAAAGACTGACAGGTATGAAGAGGGGGCAGAGCTAAATGACATTATTGAATTAAGCTAATTAGGATGTGCTCTGAGAGGCCAGATATTGTTAAATGATTAGTTTACTTAATACTCTTAGAATTACCAGAAGTAAAACATGCTAATGAGAGAATACTCTGCAGATTTTTTCTTTCTTTCTTTTATTCGGCAAATAAATAGTGGCACTATTTTTTTTTTAGGTATTCTGCTTGTAAAGTGCGATACTCAATTTCCCCTTAGTTGTTACTGCAAAATTGAATAAGTTAGCAACAGAAAAATCTATTGCAATATCAAAATTCCAGATTATATTTTGATTGAAGAGATGACGTTGTATGCTCGATGGATTCAGTTACCTAGTGATATTAGGTTGTTCTAGTAGGTCATGAAACTGGTATTATAAGAGCTTAATTTTTATGCTCAATTTTCCTATACTTCAATTATAAAACATTTGTTGATTGATACCCAACAGAAACTGTTCTAATTGTTTACTGCAGTTTTGAGTCTTTAATTCTCTTAATTCTTTTTTGTCTTTCAGGAAAAACAGATTATTTTCTGATGCCCTGTTGTTCTTGTAATAAGTAGTAAGCTCTTGACTACCGTACCTGCAGTAGGGTCATTGATCATCTTCGGTTTGTGAGAGGACTGAGGACTTTTTTCCTTGACAGTTTCTTGAGCAGCCGACATCGTTTTAGTATTGTGATATTTTTTCTCAAGTTCTAAGAGGATTTTTGACATCGTTTTTCTGGATGTAGAATTTTAAGTAAATGAGCATAGACACGATACTATGCATATACCATTACATGAATTTGACCTTGAATTATGATAAGGTTCATACCCTGAAGAGTTATGAGTTGTAGTAGTAATAAGCTCTTATGAGCTTGTTAAGGAAACATTTACTCTGCGCAAATATTCTACAAAAAGAACAGTCCAGTCAAGAATGACTTCATTCGTTGGTCCAAAACGTCTTGCTTTTTTGTAAAATGTTAGATACACTGGGATTCCCGACTTTGATGTGGCATGAGTTAACTTACAGTGTTCTATGGAAGACGTGTATAATTTTTATTAGCATTCCTTATAATTTTTCAAACAAAATAAGTAGGGAAGACGGTAGTGTGAATTTATGGGAGGAAGTAGGCAAGGTGCTTGGTGATAGTGAAAACATGCCGGGGGCCTGCAGAAATAGTGAAAGAGACAGCTAGAAAGGTTGTTCCTGTAACTTCCAGACAGAAGGAAGGCTAGGAAATAATAAGGAAGAAGTTGAAGAAAAAAATAGGGTAGTCAAAGTTATGTTTAAAGTAGACTAGAGTACAAGAACGTACCGTGTAGAGTGAAAAAAGAGGCTAAGGAAAAGGAGAATAATAAGATATACAGTATGTAAAGTTGGATACAAGGTACAAATGCAAAGCTGCTGACAAGTGAGGAGACTGTGATGGCTTAGCAAGGAGAAAGCTGAGGTGAAGGTGTATGTTTAGGATAGATGGCTGTTGAGTTTCTTACCAAGTTGTGTAATAAAATCCTTGAAAGAAAATAGACATATGATTGTAGTAGCAGTATACTGGTGCAGATTTTGCAGGACAAGGGCAGTGTGCACATCTGTAATAGTTGCAGGAACCCAAAGTTGATTTGCCAGAAACATTAGACTAGACTGAGTGGAGAGATGATCTGTGAGCAATAATGTGATTTCAAGTCCGGATAGAACACCACATATACAATGTCTTGATGCGTTGTTGCAGAAGAATAAAGAAGGCCAGAGAGAGTTACATTGTGTGTTTATGAATATAGAGAAAACTTTTGGCTGAGGGCGGGGTTGTAGTATCGTATGAAGAAGGCAGGGTGAGCTAGATGTATTTGAGGGTTTAGATATGTACGAGCACAATTTATCAGCGATAGAAATGATGGCCGGTTCACAGTGGCGGCAGGACTGCATCTATTTGATGCTGTTTCTTGTTTGCTGGCTGGGTGAGGGACGACATCAGACAGGGTTCCCAATGGGCTGTGATGTTCACAGAAGACAGTGTTATGTACACTATAATGCAATCAGGGTGCAGGTTGAGGAGAGCTGGAGAAATAATTACTATTATCATAATAATAATAATAATAATAATATATTATTATTATTGTTGTTGTTTTGTTGTTGTTGTTGTTGTTGTTATTATTATTATTATTATCATTACTGATCATCATCATTACTATCATCATTATTCATTGCCATCATCATTATTCAGAATCAAAGTTGGTCCTATATCCTAATAGATGTACTATGTACTAGCATGCTGATGTCAATTTGCCAGTACTCCATTGCTATTGTTATCATTATTATTTTTCTTGCGGTTATTATTATTTTTCTTGCTATTATTATTGTTTTATTATTATTATTATATTATTATATTATTATTATTATTATTATTATTATTATATTATTATTACTATTATTATTATTATTATTATTATTATTATTATGAAGCACTGGCGGGGTGGCCTTGAAAGCGATGTGTGCAAATGCGCTGCTAGCCGGATGCTGTGAGAAGGGTAAAAGGAGGAGTTTTGGCATCAAGAGGATGAGGAAATAGAGGAACGAGTTTTCATTGGTGAGGATCTGAATGGGTTGGAGGGAACGAACGGACGGTGCTGTCCAGGATAGAAGGTGGCTGGGGATTGGTGAGATGAATGCAGAAGGAATACGCATTGCTGATTTTGCATTACCAAAGATGTAACAATACTTTTAAGAAAACATACCATCGGTATATCCCCTATAAAAACTGAAAAGGAGAGTGTCAAATAGACACTATTGTGCAGAATGAATCCTTTGAAGTTAGTAAAAAAAAATGTGACAAAAGGAGCAATGTGTGTCATCTCAGCACCAGCTTACAGAGTTCAGAACGTGCCAAGCGAGGGAAACATCATAGAGTCCAGAAAATAAAGAGATGGAAATTAAAAGATGCAACACTGAAGGATCAGTTTAAAGCAAAGGTGGGAGGAGATGAGTAAAGTAATCAGAAAAACAGGGGAAGAATTACTTGGTAAAACATCTGCAGAAGGGCCCCCCGAGGAAAAGAAACATGTTGGTGAAATGATGAAGTGCAGGAAAATAAAATAATAAGAAAGAAGCAAAGAAAAAGGCTGAAACATCAGGTAGAAAAGATGACAAAGAAAGAGCAAAAACAGCTGTTAAAGAGGCAAAGAGAGCAGTGGCACAAGCAAAGGCAGGAGTGTTAAGTGAATTTACGAAGAATTGGAAACAATGAGCAGAGAAGATCTGTGTTGGGAAAAGGCGGAATAAAGCGACAAATGGTCCCTACTCATATTAAACAAACAAAACAAAACAAAACAAATAGAATGGGGAGAGTAATTAGTTATTATCATATCCATGATACATCAGAAGGAAAGACTCGACTGTTCTTAATTTCATAAAGAAATTAAGAACAAGTGGAAAGAATGCTTTGAGAGGCTACAGAACAAAGGAAATGAAAGAAGAGTTTTCGGGGAAGGAACATAGACTGAGCGAGAAACACCAGAGATAAACAGACATAAAATTAAAGAGGCATTGAGGAAAATTAAAATGGAAAGGCAACGACCCCGATAAAATACCTGCAGAAGTGTGGCGGAGGGCGAGGAGGGAGTGAATGTAGCAGGGGAACTAATGAAGGTTTACAATCAACAGAAAATGTCAGATGCGTAGAGGAGAAGTGTGATTGTAGCAATATACAATTACAAAAATGATATCCAGAAGTGTGGGTACGCTCAAGGAATTATGTTAATGTCACATACAATGAAGATTTTGGATAGAATTATTGAAAACAGGCTAAGATGCGAAAAGGAAATTTGTGAACAACCATTTGGATTTATGCTGGCCAAGGGATTTTTTTTGTTTTTGTTTTCATCAATTTATTTCGCTCAGTGAGCGACAAGCCTTTACAACACAAATTAAATGTTGGCTACAGAGTATTCATGACACGCAGGTCACACCATGAATCAATTGCAGAAGGAAAGATGAAATAAATACATGAATGATAATCAACGGAAGCTCGGGTGAAGTATTAACAGCCACCAAAATATGGGTATTGCAAAAGTATTACATCTAGATTGACCAAGGGAACAACGGATGCAATCTTTGTTTTAAGGCAAATGCGTGGGGAAGTGTGGGGAAAAAGAGAGAGTTACATTTCGTAATTATAGATTAGAAAAAGCATATGACACAGTACCGAGAGAAGAAATGTGGAGGTGTATGAGAGAAAAAAAAATTATCAAAAAAGTATGTATGAAGATTAAAGAACACGATGTCAAGGTGGGCTTCATCAAGGTTCGGCTTTGAGCCCATACATATCTTATTTCATAATGGATGTACTCAAGCCGGAAATAGTACAACCAGCTCCATGGAATATGATATTTGCAGACGATGTAGTCCTGATTGACACCACCAGGGAAGGAGTTGAGCAGGAAGAATTTGTCTATAGTTTTGTGTGATAAGGAAATTAGTGTGAGAATGAAGGGGAAATTATACAAGACGGCAGTGAGACCAGCAATGATGTATGGGGTCGATTAAAAAGAACCAGGAGAGGAGACTTGATGTGCCAGAAATACGCATATTGAGGTGGATTTGTGGATTTACGAGACCTGACAGCATTAGCAATGACAGAATTCGTGGAACAGCCGAAGTATTGGATATATCAACGAAAATACAGGAGAGAAGGTTAAAATGGTACGACCATATGAGGAGAAGAGAGAAGGGAGAAGGGAAAACGAAAGCCAAGAAGGAGGTGGAGAGACGGCTTGCAAACAGATTGTAGAGGGAAAGGAATAACTGGCGAGAGCATTCCGATAGGGGGGAGTGGAGAAGACTATCCAAAAATAGAGACACATGATAAAGACGGGTTTGAGCTAAAGAATATTATTATCATTATTACCATTATTATGATCATCAGTATCAACATCATCGTTGTTGTTATTTATTATAGTCATTACTGATGCTGTTGTATTATTATCAAGACGTCTTGATTCAAGTAGACTTGCCTTGACTCAAAAACACTTGTCTTAGCTCGACTGGACTTGCTTTCACTCAAATAGACTTTGCCTTAACTCAGGTAGAGTTGTCTCGACACGACTGGATTTGTTTGACTCAAGTAGACTTATCTTGACTCATGTAGACTAGTTTTGACACAAGTTGACTTGTCTTGACTCAAGTAGATTTGTTTTGACTCAAGTAGACTTTTCTGACCCGACGGGACTGATTTTGACTGAAGTAGACTTGCCTTGACTCAAACAGACATCTTGACTCAAGCAGACTTGTCTTGACTTGACTGGACGTGTAGAGTTGCCTTGACTGAATATACTTGTCTTGACTCAAGTTGACTTTCTTGACTCGACTGGACTTGTTTTGACTCAAATAGATTCGTCTTGACTCGACTGGACTTGTTTTGACTCATGTAGAATTGTTTGACCAAGAAGACTTGTTTTGACTCAAGTAGACTTGTTTGACTCAAGTTGATTTTCTTAACTCGACTGGACTTGTTTTGACTCAAGTGCACCTGTTTTAACTCAGTTAGACTTGCCTTGACTCAAGTAGCCTTGTTTTGACTCAAGTAGCCTTGTCTTGACTCGACTAAACTTGCTCTGACCCAAGCACATTTGCCTTGACTCAGCCAGGCTGCTGTCGTCCCGCCCGACCCCCCCCCCCTACCCCCACTCCGCGCTCCGCCTGAGGAGAGCTTGACTGACCTTGGGACCTGAGCGTACTTTTCGGCAGCGCCATTTTGTGGTCTCGGGCCATAAATCTGCTACAATTCTGTCCGGCTTGAATCTAATTTCATTCTTGTTGGCCCTGAGAATATTACTATTATTCTTGCCATAACTGTTCGACTTCTTTTGGTTATTATGAACAGATCTGAAGATGAAATTCAACTAGTATGTGCATTTTGTTGTTTTTCTTCCATAGTATCACCATTAGTAGTGTTCTGCCATACATCATTGACATTATTACACTTATCATCAATGTCATTATAGTGTTGCTGGTTCGCCGTTATTATTGTTGCTGCTGTTATTATTATCATTATCATAATCCTTAAGATATGGTTATCCTTAATGTATTTTTAAGATAATATAACCATATTACGATCATATTAATCATTTTTATTGTTGCTATTATTATCATGAATATTATTGTTATTATTATAGTTATTGTTATTCCTATCATTGTTATCATTTTATAATGGTTGTTATGATAATATTATTATTATCATTATTATATATTATATATATTCTTACTATCATCATAATTCTATTCAATACTATTGAAGAAGAGATCAAGAATGTTTCCTTTCCTGATTTGCGTTTTTTTTTTCTATTGTATTTTGCTGTATTTTTTGTTGTCTTATTTATTACTGTGTTTCTCTTGTCGATATCGACATGGCTTTCCTTGCCATTATTATTTGCATCCATATCATCATTGTGTCACTCAAGTTTGTATTTCTGCTTGAGTACCATTGTGATATGATTTTTCTTATCAAAATTCACATAAATTGTTCTCGTAAATCCTCTTATAATCATCATGTTTCGGTAATTATGATCATAATCACCGGATCATTTTCACAATAAGATCATTCACTCATCTTTCTTCTTGTGTCGTACTGATCTTATTATCATTTTCCTTTATTATCATGATTAGTGTTATCATTATCATTATTGTGATTATTGTTATTATTATTATTATTATTATTATTATTATTATTATTATTATTATTTTCGTTGTTATTGTTATTGTTATTATTATTACTATTGTTATCATCATCATTATTTTTTTTTTTTTAATAGTATTAATAGTATTGTTGTTGTTGCTGTTATATCATTATCAACGTTATTATCACTATCATCATCATTATTATTGTTATGATTGCTGTTGCAATATTATCAATATATTACCCTTATTATTATCATTATCACTATTGTTATTATTATTATAACCATAGTGTTTATTGTTACTATTATCATTATTGTTAATATAATTATTATTATTGTCATTTTGTTATTATCATTGTCATTGTCATTGTCATTATCATTATCATTATTAACGTCATCATCATCATCATCAGGGCTATCGCCGACGGGGGCGCATGGCCGCATCCACCCTTCGCTTTCAGCCACGAGGGTCCCTCATGACGACTCTCCAGGCAGGTCCTCGCAACAGGTCTGGTTGAGCTGCCCAAGCCATGACCTCCTAGATCGTCCCTTGGACTTCCTCCACCCAGGATTGTCTCGCAGAAAGGCAACCTAATGTGCTGGGTCATCGAACGAGCTAGGTGCTCATATAGCCTGAGATGGCAATCCCGGATTAAGCGAGTAACAGGTCCCATGCTAGTCTCACGGCGCAGCCGTCAGTTGGACACATGTTCCTGCCAACTGTACCCCATGATCCAACAAAGAGACTTGTTACAAAAGGCATCAAGACGAGACTCCAAGGCACTAAATAGCGTCCAGGTTTTGCTTCCATAGAGCAAAACTGGCAGTATCAAGGCCTTGAAGACACGTAGCTTGGTCCTTCTGCATAAGTACCGACATCTCCTAATGCTCTTGTTGATCGAGTTCATGGCTCCTGTTACCAGACCAATCCATCTGCTGACTTCTTGGTCTGACAGCCAAGAGATATGGACTAACATTACCAAGGTATGCAAAGCTCTCTGTGACTTCAACATTCTCACCGCAAGCATGAATCGACTGAACAAGTTCGCCTAACATGCCCCCAAAGTCCTGAATCTTGGTCTTGGCCCAGGAGACCTCTAGGCCTAAGGGCTTCACTCATTGCTGAATGTATCAAGAGCCGCCATTAGTGACTCCAGGGACTCAGATAGGACAGCAATATCATCGGCAAAGTCAAGGTCTGAGACCTTGATATTGCCCAGTGTTGCTCCACACTGACATTGGGTAGTAGCTCTACCCATTACCCAGTCCATGCAGGTGTTTAAGTGTTGGTGCAAGGACACAGCCTTGCCTCACTCCTGAATCAACAGGGAAGAGTTTGACAGGCCCCCACCACACTTTACAGCACTTTCAGTACCAGTAAATGGACAACAATTTGTGTCAGAATTCAGTGAATCCAGACTGCTCTGGTCTCTGGTGCCTTAGTAGGTGGTCGCGAATCCATTTCAGAATGTGGCCAAAAACTTTGCCTGGTATGCTGAGCACTGTAATGCCATGGTAATTGCTACAATCCCAACAATCCCCTCTCTCTTTTCAGAGAGAGATGACCACACCCCTTAACAGGTCAGAGGGAATGGTACCAGACAGCCAGATGGAAGTCAAGACTGCATGCAAGCCCCGAGCCATAGGTTCACCCCCAGCATTTAGAAGTTCAGCCAGGGATATCACATATGCCTGTGGCTTTCCCACACTTCAGCTTGGCAATCACCATCCTAACCTCTGTTAGGGTAGGAGATTCCTCGCTGATGTGTGGGTCTGGCACAGGTTTTGTTTATACCACTTACATCCGGGCTAGCTGTTGGAGGGTCTGCCTGGTACAATTGCCCAAAATACTCAGCCAATGTTTACAAACCCAACATGATCTGAGATGATCTGTCCATCACTGAGCAGACTGCAGTCATCTG
>NC_051389.1:40511468-40528968 GCF_015228065.2 Penaeus monodon
AAAAAGGGGGGGGGGGTTTCCCCCCTTTTTTCTTTTTTTTTCTCTCTTTTTATTTTTCCCCCCAAATAAAACAACACACAACAAAAACCCAAAACACACACCCCACACCCCACACCACCACAATAGAACTTCCCCTTCGCACCTTGACAAGCCCGGGTCACCCTTGAGACAACAACTAATTAAAATCAGCTAATTTTAAATACAAACACAATTAACACGAGCGAAAGGCCAGCTACGGAGTGTTTTTCCCCGGCAAAGCACTTGGGAACGAAAGGGGTTAAAAATAATAAAATTTAAACCAAGCTTGGGGTTTTTTATCGTCGACCTTTGACCTCTGGTGGTCCCTGTACGCGAGGCTGGGGGGTTTTTTTAAACGGTTTTCAGAGCTTTGAAGATACTCGCGTTGTTGTGTGTGGGGTGGTGGGTGTGGGTGGGTGTGTGTGTGTGTGTGTGGTGTGTGTTTGTGGTGTTGTTTTTTTGGGGTGTTTGTTGGGGGGGTGTGTGTGTGTGGTGTTGTGTGTGTGTTGTGTGTGTTGGGGGTGTGGGGTGGGTGTGTGTGGGGTGTGTTGTGGTGTGGGGACTCCCCTCTCCCTTACCCTCTCTCCCTCTCTCTTTCCCCCCTTTTCCCCCCTCCCCCCTCCCTAACTCCCCTTTCCCTCCCCCCTTTTTTTCTTCTCCCCTTTCCTCTTCTCTTTTCCAACTCTTCTCCCTCATTTCCCCCCTTTTCCCTTTTTCCCCCCCCTTTTCTCTCTCTATTCTTTTTTTCTTCCTCTCCTTTTCTCTCAATCTCTCAATAATTGTGAGTACAAAAAACAACAGGGGGGACTTGTAAGTGTATGAAAGAAAATAACCGAACACTGTTTTTTTAAAATTTAATTTTTTTATCCGCTTGCGTACATCTTTTCTTTGCACTTCGTCCCCCCGTCGGATATAAACGCAAAGACAAAAGCTCTGAATGTCTTAAATTTAAGATTCCCGGCATAGATAACTACAGCTCGGGAAATGAACACAATGATATACAGATCTAACGAACAATGAATACACTAATTGGCCCAACACGTTTCTTGGTAAATAAAAAATAATGTAAAACAAGGGGGCTTAGTAAGACGTGTAATGGAGTCTGTGCAAAAATTTCTTGTGTGATAAAAAATATACAAAAATACACCTACCACAAATATATACACGTCTGTCTATCTGTCTGTTTGGGTTGTCTGTCGTTTCTGTCTCTCCTTCCTGTCCCGCTGTCGCCGCTCTCGATATATTCATCTAGCAATTTATCTATCCCCTATAAACTTATGGACCTATTAAAAAATTGTCTATAAACTACAATCCCCCCTTGTGTACCCAAGTATTCCTTTTATTTGCCAAAACCTTATTTTTCAAAAAATACAAGGGCTTTGGGGCGTTAAATCTTGCTTTGGCGTTAAATCGACATAAAATGAAAAAGAACAAGAAATAAATGGGATAGCGTTCAAAAACTACCCCCATCCTTCTTTTTGGGAGCAACTGGCTGATGTAGTGAAATGGCATGTAAATACCGCAGACTTTATCCCACCGTGGTATTTACTAGGAAATAAACGTTTCTAAAATCTTTCACAGCTGTAATGCTTTTTTTTACATTTAAAAGATTCACTACACTATTTTCTGTATCGGGAAAATGCATATTTTAGTTATTAACGCCACCACACACACACACACACACACACACACACACACACACACACACACACACACACACACACACACACGTGCATATATATATATAGTATATAAATATATATATATATATATATATAAATATAATATGTAATCGATATATGATATATGTAATATATATATATATATAAATAATATATATATATATATATAATATACAGTGTAATATATATATATTATATCTATATATATCTATATATATATATATAGATATACTAATTATATAATATATACACACACCACACACACACACACACACACACACACACACACACACACACACACATATATATATATATATAATATATATATATATATATATATATATAGATAATATATATAATGAACGAAGGATGAACACTTCTATAAAAAACTATAAATGTGCTTCCTGCTCTTCGTTACACACAAGAAAAAAAGCTATAAAAAAATTAGTAAAAAGTAGAGGATAAATACAAATAAATTGAAATAAAAAAGGCGAAAAAAGTGATGTAAAAAGTAGAAGATAGATAAACTAAATGGAAATAAAGAAACAAAAGGAGAAAAAGGACCAGAAGAACACAGGGGAAATAACTGATTTTATTCATAAAAAAACAACTAAATGAAGACACAAAAGCGGAGAATGGCTTGTGGAAACTCATAAGCAAACACTAAAAATCTCAACGAAGAAATGGTAACCTCCACCACGACACCCCCTCCAGCGCCCCCGCCCTTACCCCCTCCAGCTTCCCCCGCCCTTACCCCCTCCAGCTCCCCCGCCCTCCCCCCTCCGATCCCCCGCCCTTATCCCCTCCAGCTCCCCCGCCCTTACCCCCTCCCGGTTTCCCAAAATTACTCCCTCTGCTCCCTCATTTTTCGCTCCCCCGCTCTTCTCATCCCCAACCCTCTCCCCCATCCCGCCCCCGCCTCTCCCCTTCTCGCCCCCCCCCTTCCCCTGTCCAAATCCTTACCCTCCTTTCTCTCCCATCTGACCCCTACCCCTGCTTAACCCCTCAATCTCCAGAATAAATATTCCTGGAGAAAACAATGGGACACCACCAACGTTTGATCGTTCTTCATACTTAAAACTTTCCGTACGAATTTAAGCAAAACCCGACTGCCTCCAATCCATGCAGAAACTTTACACACAAAATCCATACATTATTTAGTCTAAAATGAATGCATGAAGTTTAAGATTGAATTCCAAGGCAGAGAAAGCAGTGTAAAGATAGCTATATTAACTTTGGTATTAGCTTTTATTTAATATATTATATTGTGTAAATCTACCTAAGTATGAAGATATAAATTGTAAAGCTAAGTTTGCTTACTTTTCATATGAAGAAAAAATACTGTGAATTTTATTTATATATTTATCATTACAATGACAAACAGTACATTTGTGAACATATACACATATAGGTACAGATAGACTTATCTATGTAATTATAATAACCATATATGCATACCATTTACACGCAAGTGCACGCATGTGCGCACACACACACATAGACACACACACACATACATAGATACACACACACACACACACACACACACACACACACACACACACACACACACACACACACACACACACACACACACACACACACACATATATAGATACACACACACACACACACACATAGATACACAAATAGAACACCACACACACACATAGACACGACACACACACACATCACACACACACACACATAGACACACACACACATAGACACACACACACATACATAACACACACACATAGACACACACACAAATAGACACACACACACATAGACACACAACAAGCACACACACAACATAGACACACACACACATAGACACACACACAGTTACACACATGCACAGTCACACACACAGTCACACACGCGCGCGCACACACACACACACACGACACACACACACACACACACACACACATAGACACACACATACACACACACACACACACACACACACACACACACACACACACACACACACACACACACACACACACACACACACGTCACACACACACACACACGGTCACACACACACACACACGGTCACACACACACACACACGGTCACACACACACCCACACGGTCACACACACACACACACGGTCACACACACACACACACGGTCACACACACACACACACGGTCACACACACACACACACACACGGTCACACACACACACACACACGGTCACACACACACACACACGGTCACACACACACACACACACACACGGTCACACACACACACACACACACGGTCACACACACACACACACACACGGTCACACACACACACACACACACGGTCACACACACACACACACACACGGTCACACACACACACACACACACGGTCACGCACACACACACGGTCACACACACACACGGTCACGCACACACACACACACACACCTACAGTCACAACCACACACACACCTACAGTCACAACCACACACACACACACTCACTCACTCTCACTCTCACTCTCACTCACTCTCACTCTCTCTCTCACTCTCTCTCTCTCACTCTCACTCTCACTCTCACTCTCTCACTCTCTCACTCTCTCACTCTCTCTCTCTCTCTCTCTCTCTCTCTCACTCAGTCACTCACTCACTCTCACTCTTACTTTCTTACTCTCTCGCACAGACACACACGTGGGAGATACACTGACAGAGGTGAATAGGTATTGTTATTGATTTATTATATATGAATGTATAAGTGTAGCACGGATCAGATATGCACATACACATTTGCACATAAAGACGTGCACAAATAATTACTTGTTTGTATGAGCATAGAAATATATATATATTTCATGAACACACACACACACACACACACACACACACACACACACACACACACACACACACACACACACACACACACACACACACACACACACACACACACTAATGATACTAATACTAATGCAACTACTTTTAATAATAATAATGATAAGTAAACAAGCCACAGTAATAAGGAAAACACTAAGCACTATATTTCAAATTTCTTATGATTCATTATCACTATAAAGCTGAAGTGATTAGTGACAATAAATTCAGACAAGGATATGCGGCAGATCTGATCCTGTCTTTTTGTGTAGTTTTTATTCTTGTCTGAATTTGCCTTAAGAATCCATTTGGGTGTAGTGTCTGAGAGATGTCCTTCTCGGCCTGGAACAAGCCTATGCAGTGGTTCTTGTGTAATTGTGGCTGTTTAAGAGTTCAACACACTCGCTCGCTCAATTCTCGCACACATGCACACACACGCATTCATACACAGGCACGCACACACACACACACACACACACACACACACACACACACACACACACACACACACACACACACATATACACACACATACACATATACACATACACATATACACATGCACTCACACATGCTCACTCAAATGCAAACTCTCACACACACATACTCATACTCATACACACTCTCATGTGTTTATACATATATATATATATATAATATATATATATATATATATATATATATATATATATATATATATATATATATATATATATATTTATATTTATATTTATATTTATATGTGTATGTGAAACGTGTTCATATACTTTATGTAAATATTTGTGAATGTCGGTATTAGTATGCATTGGTGTATGGTAATAGTATGTGTATAATTATGAGCTTATGCATAACTGTGTGTTATAAGAGTGTGCATATAAGTTATGAGTGTCTGTGTTCGTATGTGTTTCTGCTAACCTTTTAATCGTTATTTTAGTACTGTTATTTTTTATTGTTTCTTTTCTCTTTTCTTTTGCTTTTTTTTTTTTTTTTTTTTTTTTTTTTTTTGTATGTGCCAATGTTATTGTATTTGTGTTTGTTGGTGTGTTTGTGATTGTATGATTTTTAATATGTTGACACTTAAATATACAATACACCCACATCTATAAGAATTATATATGTATATTTTGTATATCTGTCTTTTATATCATGTTTTGAGCAAAAATCTTGAAATGTGAAATCGTGTATTCATTGAAAGAAATGTATTTTTTGTTTATTCAAGAAATCCTGTGTAATGTAGTGTATGTTAACTTGAGCTAACAGGAAACATTTGTTTCAGAAACAAGAGTACTGATGTTCCGACACGAGTACAAAACTGAAGTTGAACATCGAATAGCAAGACAACAAGTTGTGAGATTACCGAATTATGCGAAAAGATTGGAATTTTTTTGGAATGAGTGAAACGGCTCAAACGAGATCTCGAGTTCCTGCTCCATAATGGAAGGACTACATGTCCCATATCCAGGAAAGTATCATGCTGTGAACCAGGCAGGCATTGTGGGGGCACAACCCCTTGTGCACAACAGTGAGTCTCTCTATTCAAACTTCCCATCGCAACCAAACCTAAAGGTTGATCAGAAGGAGATTGAAGCCAAACCCAGTGAGAAGCCCTTTGAATGCGACAAATGCAGTAAACAGTTTGCACAGAAGAGTCATCTGACAAGTCATATGCTGTGGCACAGCAAGGAAAAAAAGTTTGAGTGTGAGATTTGTGGAAAAAAGTTTTCTATGGAAAGCCATCTTAACGGTCACATGCTGGAACACAGCCGAGAGAAAAAGTTTGAGTGTCAGACTTGTGGTAAAAGATTTGCAATGGAGAACTATTTGAACAGTCATATGCTTGTGCATATGACTGAGAGAAAGTATGAATGTAAGTTGTGCGACAAGAAATTTACTATGGAAAATCACCTTAACAGCCACATGCTTGTTCACAACACGGAAAAGAAATATGAGTGTGGAAAATGCAAAAAGAGGTACAGCCAGAAGAGTCACCTCAACAGCCACATGTTGAAACATAGTGAGGAGAAAAAATATGAGTGTTTGCTTTGTGGGAAGAGGTTCAACATGGAGAACCATCTCAATAGCCACATGCTTGTACACAGTGAAGAGAAGAAGTTTGAGTGCCTGCTGTGCGGCAAGAGATTTAACATGGAGAACCATCTTAACAGCCATATGTTAGTGCACAATGATGATAAGAAGTTTGAATGTTCTTTATGTGACAAGCGCTTCCACATGGAGAGTCACTTAAACAGCCATATGTTGGTCCATAATGAGAAGAAATTTGAGTGTTTATTGTGTGGGAAAAGGTTCTACATGGACAGCCACCTTAACAGTCATATGCTGATGCACAGCAGTGAGAAAAACTTTGAATGTGAGACTTGTGGAAAACGATTCTACATGGAGAGCCATCTTCACAGCCACATGCTAGTTCACAACACTGAGAAGAAGTTTGTGTGCATGCTCTGCGGTAAGAGATTCAACATGGAAAGTCACCTCAACAGCCACATGCTTGTGCACAATGAGAAGAAATTTGAGTGTGTCCTATGTGGAAAGCGTTTCAATATGATCAGCCATCTTAATAGCCATATGTTTGTACACAGCGAGAAAAAGTTCGAGTGTGACATTTGTGGCAAACGATTCGGTAAAGAAAGTCATCTTAATAGCCACAGATTTGCACATAGTGAGGAAAAAAGATTTGAGTGTGAAATTTGTCGGAAAAGGTTCTCCCAGGAGAGCCATTTAAGCACCCACAGGTTTGTGCACAGTGAAGAAAAGCGATTTGAGTGTGAGATATGTGGAAAGCGTTTCAATCAAGAAATCCATCTCAACAGTCATAGATTCATGCACAATGAGGAAATAAAACTGGAGTGTCAAGAGTGGGGCAAGAGGTTCACTCAGAAGGTGCCCCCAAACACTACAAGGTTTGTTCATGATGATGAGAAGAGGTTCCAGTGTGATGATTGTGGGAAGAGGTTTGCCCAGAAGAGTCATCTCAACAGCCACAGGTTTGTTCATACTGAGGAAAAGCGGTATGAGTGTCAGGATTGCGGCAAGAAGTTTACTCACCAGAGCCACCTCATCAGCCACAGTTTTGTACACCGTGAAGAAAAGAAGTTCGAGTGTCCAACTTGCAAGAAGAGGTTCACACATGAGAGTCACCTCAATAGCCACAGCTTTGTGCACAGTGAGAGGAGGCTGTATGAGTCTCAGAAGCAGTTGCCTGAGAAGATGCAGCTGAACAACCAGTTGCCTACCAACCTCAGTACTCAACTCAACAGCAATCTGACAGCCCAGATTAACCAGAATCTAACAGCGCAACTAAACTCCAATATTACAGCTCAGATCAACACAAATTTGACAGCGCAAATTAACACCAATCTGAGTAACCAGCTTAATAGCCACTTCCTGGAGCAGACTGATAAGAAGCCGATTGAGTATGAGGAAAATGGGAAACTATTCATTCCACAGTCATATCAACAACCGTATGCCTATGCACAATGGGAACACGTACGGACATTATGGTCACTGTAGTCAAGTTTAGGTATGCAGTGTTAAAACTTAGTGTATATGGTACGGCATGGGGATATTCTGTACATTGTCATACCTGTACACGCCTTGTTTATCCAGTGATGTACTTCAGCTAGGGAGACAGGTGGTTGTCTTGAGTGATCTGCTGGTTAAACCGACTGTGGTTATCCAGTGTATGGAATGTGATTGACTAACCTCTGTTGGAGGAATTCTGTATAGTAGTCCTTTGCCACAAAGGTGGAGATACTGGAATTACTCTTTTTCCATATTCTAAAGCTCGGTGTGGATTAAGTAGGTAAATGACCTAGTGATGTTTTATAATAAGTAAAATGATCTAATATTATGATGTAAAAGAAGCAATTATGAATTGTATAATGAAGCAACTTTAATTATATATAAAACTGAGTTCATATGATCATGATTTATCTTTAATAAGAGGTAAGTGATAATAGTGAGGGACCACCCAAGTCCCTTAAGGTATTGTGATTAGTCTTTGAAAGTAGTGATATCTGCCTTGGCTGTAGAAAGTTGATGCAACTTTTAACCTTGCAAATGATCCAAGTAACTTATTATGAGGGTAGACCCTTGTTGAACCATGGAGGCTCAGCATAAACACAATATTACTTAAGCTGTTACTGTATTGAAATAGGCTTTGGATACCTCAAGGTGTAACTTAGTGTTTTCCTCCCTAGTACTGAGAGCATATTATGTAGTGGAAGCCAGCAGTACTAGGGATTCTAAGTCTCTCTAGGGGGTATCAGTAGGTGCTTTGAAAACATCTTCAGTGATCTTTTTACCAGTGATATTATATATTTATCCTTATATTCAGCATTTAGAACCATCACGAGACTTAAGTAAGTCACTTGTGTCAAAGGGATCCTTCAGATCAGACCCCCGGTAGCATGTACGATAGGACAGTGATCTCCAAGGGCCCCTGTTTCAAGCACCCTGACACCCATCACAAAACTTTTAGCCTGGAACTCAGTCCTCTTTATCATACCTTTATCACCCTTTGCTAGTTTTCACTCTTTATAGGTCTCATATATGGAATGTGATCTTATGATATATTTGTATGTATTAAATGTAGCCTTGATGGTTGTGAAGTCTCATGTTATGGGGTGTGATTACTGCATTTCCATTCTCATTTTACACACAAAGAATATTTAATAGTGAAGAGATCATTATAATCATTTTATTGCATTGCCTGTTAAGCTAAAAAAAGAAAAAATAATTATCTCCTGAGTGAGACTTCACTTCTTGAAAAGGCTTATTTCATGTCTACATTGCAAATTTGATCTGTAGACAAGAGGGGATTATGGGAGTAGTATTGTTTGGAGGTTATTGATAGTTAACTGGTAGTTTACAAACACTAATAGAGCCGTAACTGTTATTATTATAATAAATTGAGGCATTCTTGTATTACGTCATGAGGGATTAGTTGGTGCTGGATGAATGTTGAATGAATGTTAGTCCATAGTATAAATAACAGATCCAATCAGTTTCAAAAGAAACAAGTGATCTGAAGAACTTGTAGATGTATTTAGCAATGCTCCTTTGCCTTGTCTCAGGGTGCAGGGCAGGACCTTATGAATGGCACTTGTTCCATTGGCTTTATGTAGCTTTAACTTTTTCTTGGGCTTAGTTCAGCATTTCACATTTAAAAATTAATGGTAATTAATGGTTTACTTTGTCACAAGTATTGATGTTGCAGAATTTCAGATATTGTGAATGACGTAACACTTGAATTTCTCTGGGAGAAAAGTTATAAAAATCTGAAAGAATATCATAAATCATGTATATCTTTTGTTTAATAAAATTTTATATCACACAGAAAACAAAATCTGTCTTTGTGTTATATACCACAAAAGAACCTGATGGCTATTAGATAAATAGGAAAAGGGGAAAATATTTATTTGGTTAATATCGGCATTACAGAATTTTTTTTATTTATTTAAAAACCAACACTTGCAAGAAAAACAACACAGGCTTAAGAAAGAAGGAATTGAATGATCAAGAATACCATAAGCAGATGAGCTAAACACACAAGATAAAAAGTGAAAATGCACACGTTCATATAAAATAAATAAATGATTTGGGACTCTGCTTTAAGACATCAAGGAAAAATTATAATACCCATCTTTACTATTACTTGCAATATTGTGCAAATAAGGTAGATTCCACATGACAGAGAATTATCACTAAAGGAAAGGAACTTACAAAGATTGATATTATGTTGTAATACACACAAGCAAATCACATTAGTTTGTGTGAGCATAGAAGTATACGTATATATTATATTACACACACACACACACACACACACACACACACACACACACACACACACACACACACACACACACACACACACACACACACACACACACACACACACACACACACACACACACTCACTCACACACTCTCTCTGTCTCTCTCTCTCTCTCTCTCTCTCTCTCTCTCTCTCTCTCTCTCTCTCTCTCTCTCTCTCTCTCTCTCTCTCTCTCTCTCTCTCTCTCCTCTCTCACACTCTCACTCTCACTCTCACACGCACGCATGCACCACACATGCAGGCACGGATGCCCACACACACACTCACACACCCACACCCACACCCACACCCACACCCACACCCATACACCCACACCCACATGCACACATTAACACATATGCACATGCACACACATGCAGGCACAGATCCACACACACACACACGCAGACACACACACCAACACACACACACACACACACACAAAACCACCACAACACCACACACACACACACACACACACACACACACACACACACACACACACACACACACACACACACACACACACACAACACTACACGTGCACACACACATGCACACACACACACACAACACACACACACACACACAGCACACACACATGCACACACACACAACACACTGCACACACACATCACACACACATGCACACACCACAACACACACACACAACACCAAACACACAACACACAACACACCACACACACAAACACACCACACACAACACACACACACACACCACACACACACACATCCGTAATCACACAACACAACACATTAACACACATACACCACCCAACACACACTCCCACATGTAATCACACACACACACACACACACACACACACACACACACACATACATTCTCTCTCTCTCTCTCTCTCTCTCTCTCTCTCTCTCTCTCTCTCTCTCTCTCTCTCTCTCTCTCTCTCTCTCTCTCTCTCTCTTCTCTCTCTCTCTCTCTCTCTCCTCCCTCTCTCTCCTCTCTCCCTCCCTCCCTCCCTCCCTCCCTCCCCCCCCCCACTCTTCTACTTCTCTCCCTCTCTCTCACATTCTCATTCACACACACACACACAGATATATATTTATATAACTATAAATACATATATTTATTTACATGTGTGTGTGTGTGTCTTTGTGCATGTGTGTTTGTTTGTTTGTGTTTGTGTGTTTACACTTGTGATTTCTGTATGTAAATCCACCACACATTTACATACACATTGTGTGTGCATGCGTGAGTGAGTGAGTGAGTGAGTGAGTGAGAGTGAGAGAGAGAGAGGGAGAGGGAGGGAGAGGGAGGGAGAGAGAGAGAGAAGAGACGAGAGAGAGAGATAGAGAGAGGAGAGAGAGAGAGAGAGAGAGAGAGAGAGAGAGAGAGAGAGAGAGAGAGAGAGAGACAATGTATGAAGGTGAGCTTGATTCATGTAAACATGCTCATGCAGAATGTTCTGAGTTGCACAGGAAAACTATAAACCAAACTTAGTGCAAAACAGACAGTTGGCAGACAATGCCAGGAACAGTGTAATGTTAGTCCATATCAATGAAAAAGAACAGAAAAAATTATATGACCTTTACTGTTATATATTGCAAAATCTTGTTTATATGCTATAGTGAAATACAGGCCAGGATAAGGAAACTGATACTAGATGTTTGTGGAACTTTGAGGTTGCAATCATTAAGGTTGACTTTGGATTCTTTGAACTAGTGTAGGCGTGTATATAGTGGTATATGCGCATACATACATACCTACACTTCTGCAACAGCAGTCTTTCTAGACACACATTAATACACAGTATGAAGTCCATATGCACTTGTATAAATGTATGTGCGTTGTGTTTGCGGACATACGAGAAAGGTTTAAATATGTAATAATAAGAGGTAGTTCCATATATACTCATTAGAATCCTTTTATTTGCACTGACTTAAAACTGATTTTCCCATCATGCCGACTCGACTAGCAGACGGCTGAACTGTGACCAACTTTAATAAGGTGGCTTAAAATTTAACTCATAAAATGGGCACAAACCACAGGGAAAGGAGCCGAGAGAATGGTGCTGCACTCCAACACCTACACCAGATCAGATACTGATCGTAAAGGGGATATTCTTGACCTGTTTGGTATGTGCTGTTTCGGAGGTGATGGTGCAGTGTCTGCTGGGGATATGCGACTTTACACTGCTTGCAGAATCATCCACACACTGCAGGACTAAACAAAAATTAATACAATCCATCTATTTCAGACAAGAACACGTCGACGTTTCAACACGAGATCAGGAGCGACACTGAGCCCAGCACACCGCCAAGACGCAACGATGACGGACCCACCATGTACATGGTCATGCCTTTAACCTAGCGTCCTCCATGAGCTCGCTCCGATGAATCACTCTATCTTCAGAATGGAAGGGTTACACATTCCCTATCCAGGCAAATATCATAGGATCAATCACCCTGTGGTCACTGGGGCACAGGCCCTCATCCAGACAGCTCCAGTGTACTATGGTAACCCCCACCAGTCGATAAGAACACCAGCACCAGCCCCTGTTCAGCCTGCTGTTGCTGCACCTACATACCAACCCATAACAGAAGACGAAAACAATATTGTTAATACTATTGAAGAAAAGCCCTACAACTGTGACCAGTGCGGCAAACAGTTCGCACAGAAAAGTCATCTGACAAGTCACATGCAGTGGCATAACCGTGAGAAAAAATTTGAGTGTGAAGTTTGCAACAAACGCTTCTCAATGGAGAGTCACTTGAATGGACACATGCTGGAACACAGCAGGGAGAAAAAGTTTGCGTGCCACATGTGTGGTAAAAGGTTTGCAATGGAGAATTACCTGAACAGTCATATGCTGGTTCACATGACAGAAAAGAAGTTTGAGTGCAGAATATGTGACAAAAGATTCACCATGGAGAATCACCTTAATAGTCACATGCTTGTCCACAATACCGAAAAGAAGTTTGAGTGTGGAATATGCAGGAAGAGGTATAGCCAGAAAAGTCACCTTAACAGCCACATGCTGAAGCACAGCAAAGAGAAGAACTTTGAGTGTACAGTGTGTGGTAAGCGCTTCAACATGGAGAGTCATCTCAATAGCCACATGCTGGTGCACAGTGATGGTAAGAAGTTTGAATGTGTACTTTGTGGGAAGAGGTTCCACATGGAAATTCAGTTGAACAGCCACATGGTTGTTCACAATGAGGTGAAAAAATTTGAGTGCCATCTGTGTGAGAAAAAGTTTAGTCTGGAGATCCACCTTAACAGTCACATGATGGTGCACAACAATGACAAGAAGTATGAGTGCCTCTTGTGTCACAAACGTTTCACGATGGAGAGCCACCTCAACAGCCACATGCTTGTGCACAATGAAAAAATCTACAAGTGTGACATATGCGGCAAACGATTTAACATGGAAAGTCACTTGAACAGCCACATCCTTGTCCACAGTGTGGAAAAGAACTTTGAGTGTGAACTGTGTGACAAGAAGTTTGCCATGGAAAATCACCTGAATAGTCACATGCTGGTACATAGTGAGGATAAAAAGTTTGAGTGTCAGTTATGCGGTAAGCGTTTTAACATGGAGTGCCACCTCACTAGCCATATGCTTGTTCACAGTGACGAGAGGAAGCACGAGTGCCAGATCTGTGGGAAGAGGTTCAACATGGAAAGTCACCTGAACAGTCACATGCTTGTGCACAGTGAAAAGAAATTTGAGTGTATTTTGTGTGGGAAAAGGTTCCTCATGGAGAGCCATCTTAATGGCCACATGCTTGTCCACAATGAAAAAAAGTTCGAGTGTGGTTTGTGCGGGAAACGATTCTTGATGGAGAGTCATATGAACAGTCACATGCTCGTCCACAGCACCGACAAGGCCTACGAATGTGAAACCTGTGGCAAGAGATTCAATTTAGAGGCTCACCTCAACAGCCATATGCTTGTGCATAATGAGGAAAAGAATTTTGAATGTAGTCTATGTGGCAAACGTTTTGGGATGGAATGCCACCTTAACAGCCACATGCTTATTCACAATGAAAAGAAGTTTGAGTGTGAATTATGTGGAAAAAGATATAACATGGAAAGTCACCTGACAAGTCATATGATGGTGCATGGAGAGCGCAGGTTTGAATGTGAGATTTGCGGTAAGAGGTTCACTCAAGAAATGCATCTTAACAGCCACAGATTTATGCACACTGAGGAGAAAAAATATATTTGCGATCAGTGTGGGAAGCGCTTCGCCCAGGAAAGCCATCTCAGGTGTCATAAATATGTTCATAGTGATGAAAAGAGGTATGCTTGTGAAGAGTGCGGCAAGCGCTTTACACAAGAAGCTTATCTCCATAGTCACATGTTCATGCATAACAAGGTTAAGAAATTTGAATACCAAGAATGGTCTAAACATCCTGTCAACACAAAGTTCATGCATAATGATGATAAAAGATTTGAGTGTGAGGACTGTGGAAGGCGCTTCGCTCATCAGAACCATCTAAGCAGTCACAGGTTTGTCCACAGTGAAGAAAAACGATTTGAGTGTGGTGAATGTGGCAAGCGCTTCACACAGGAGAGCTACCTCACAAGCCATAGTTATGTGCATAGCGAGGAGAAGAAGTTCCAGTGTGGAAAGTGTGGCAAAAGATTTGCACAGGAGAGCCATTTGAACAGCCACAGTTATGTTCACATGGAGAAGAAAACTTATGAATTTGATAGCTGTGGGAAGCCCATAATCCCAGCACAGAAGGCTACCCAGATGAATGGCCATATTGTGGTGCAGGGGGATGGTGACAATGGAAAAATAATATCCCAACAGCAGCTTCAAAACCCGTACGCCTACGCCCAGTGGGAACACGTGCGGACACTTTGGTCCTTGTAACAGCATTGCCAACAAGATCAGGCCCCTATTGTTTTTGACATGAAGGTTGAGTGTAGGCTCGCTCCCAGCAACATTCTGACTCGGGATTTCATTTTCAGTGATGTCCATGTGGTGCCGAAGGGTATATCTATTATTATATGCCCAGCTATTGTGTGTAACAGTATTACCTATCACACGGCATCTCCTAAAGTGACAGTTCACTTCACGTTTCTGACACTAGTGGAATTACATATTTAAACTTCTTGTATGTACATATGCAAACACAGTTATGGATGAAAATCTCTTCGAGTCAGGGGGATCTCCCTAATCCAGGCATGATGTATTAGATTGTAGCCAAGGACATGAGTCATAGGAATGAGTGTCATTGGCTATGCATTATGAGTAAAGAGAAATGTTCAATTATGGCTTAGTTATGATCTGCATGACAAAATATTTGTCTGCAGGACTGTACTTGTGAGTACGTGAGGAGTAAAAAAGAAGGTCGTATCACCTACGATACAAGTGAATTTCAAAAACCGTAAAATGAGATAAAGCTATATGAATGACCTTAAATGATTTAATAATGAAGGTTCAAGTTTGTGCTTCTTTAAAATATTTGTTACTTGTTTGTGTTAAACGGTAATGGTATGACCTCATTTTTACCCCATGTAATATTTTAGCTGTAACTGATCAGTGCAGGCTTGGCCGAGACTGATGATTTTTTTTATATATATACAGATATAATTAAGTTGTAGACTAGGAGGACATGTATGTAGATATATATACATATACACATAAACTCTCCAGGTGTTAGCATGGTCGAAAGGGCAGACCATAGGCCTTAAGGTTGGAGGCAGGAGAGGGAGTGTAGGTCTGGCATAGGATCAGTAAGGTCACGGGCAAGATGGTGGAATGTTGACGAGATTGGCGACACACGGCAGAGTGAGAAGAGGGCAGCTGATGACTGTTCATGTGGAAGTACAGATGAACTGCATTTACCGTAATAACTATTGATTTTAGTCTTTATGTATATAGTCCTTCTAAAAGTGAAATGTTTACGCTATCATGAGAACGAATCTGGAACGAACAGGGCAGGAGTATAAACTTTTTTTTTTTTTTTTTTTCTTTTTTTTCTTTTTTTTATCATCAAAGAAGGGGGTGGCTGGAGATGAACACCACTGACACAAGGGCTTTATAAAATTAGAAGTATTTTAAATTGACTATCAGCTTTTCTAGTAGTGCTAGGGATAACGGAAAGTGGATTCAATTTTATCATTTACAAATGTGCGTGGCCCCACTGCTGATGTATGTACACTTACATTAATCTTAGATGAACCAGAAAATAACTATACTTTACTGAAGCTAGAGAATCATTTTATATATAATTGTAATTATGATTAATTATTAGAAAAAAAATCTGCTTGATTTTTTGGTCGTCTTTAAGGAAGTGATGAAAAGTATGTGTTAGAAGGATCTCTAGGTTAAGATTCCGCACGTCTTGTGCTTCGGGTGTGGCTTGGTGAGTTGTGGTGAGGACACACTAGTGACGGGTTTAAGATGCCAGGCACTGTTGGCAGGTCAGGGAAGCAGGGCTTTGAGGCAACTCACTCCCAGTGACTGACATGCAGGTGATGTATTAGCTCATCAGAAATCAAACTGGTCAGCTGGTCAAGACAAGTTGTGCCGTTTTGATGATTGAATGTTGTCATTCAGGGCAGACTGGAGCAAGGACAAGATGATCACGAAGTTAAAAGAGAAATGGCAGTCATTGCAAATTGCATGTTAATTGTATGTCCAAGTGGAAGGTAGAAAGACAGGTTTAGAGGATAAGCATGTCTGCTGGTGATGAGCGCTGAGATACCCTGACTGAGATGTATAAGGCGAGGATGAGGTGTACTGTCAGGGCAGGGAGCAGTGTGGCTGTAAAAAGTGGCATTTCAGAATTACTTTGAATTCCTTTTCCCATTAGGATTGCATCAAGGAAAACCATAAGATTAAAAATACTGCTAGGAATCTGGAGCAAGATGAAGTACACTACATTTATTTGCCTTTACATATAAAAAAAAAAATCTTTCTTTGGGGGTAAATGTGAAAATATTGGTAAGATCTTAAAAATCAGTATGAGAATGTCTTTTGTTATGAATTACACTTCTTTCTGTTTGATAGCCTGTAAACACTTTATTCTTTTTCATCTCTTTTAAACATGTAGGCACAAAGGCACACAGGCACATGCAAACACACACACACACACACACACACAC
>NC_051389.1:40541468-40543968 GCF_015228065.2 Penaeus monodon
GATTGGGATGGGACCTGTTACTTGCATAATCCGGGATTACCAACTCAGGCTTTATGGGCACCTAGCTCGTGGATGACCCTCCCATCAGACTGTCTCTCTGTGAGACAATCCTGGGTGAAGGAAGTCCGTGGGACGACCTAAGAGGTCATTGCAGACCTGTCACGAGGAGTTTGAGATGGGCTGAGGGCATATATATATATTCATATATCTATATATACATAAATGTACACACACTCCTCCACCCCACAAAGAGACATCCTGATGGGCAGGGTCATCCACAGGGAAGCGAGCTAGGTGCCCATATAGCCTGAGTTGGTGATCCCGGATTATGCAAGTAACAATGCCCCTGCAGGTTGTGGGTCCCTGTAGGGTTCTCTTGGGCTTTGTCCCACAGGCCTCATACTGGTTTGGCGCCTGCCAGGGCTCAGGCAGAACGAGTAACTCTCGTTTCCAACCTACGCCCTTACATTTGCCATCCCAACAGGACCCACAACCCGCCTCGTTTGCTGGGTGGGAAGGACAGCACCCCTACTCCCAGCATATCTATTTATTCTGGTTGTTGCCAGCGAGTTATCTGGGGGGAGGAGGGCTGGCAAGGCACACCTCCCCTGAGCCGCATGGTGGTGAAGGCGCAGGAGTTGGTACAGAGCCAGGGCTTGTCCACATGCAGTGGGCCATGCCTCTGTACCTCTAGGGCCTCCAGGAACCGCAGGTGCACAGTATCCATCGGTGGCCAGGACGAGGCACTGCAGAAGTCTCGATGATGGAGAGGTTGTGATCTGGCAGGGGAGGCTTATGCAGAGCTGCTCACTTTTTCGCACTAGGCGGCGGAAAAAAAAAAAAAAAAGGAAAAAAAAAAAACACAAAAACGGCAATGGACTCCTGTGCTGCTTGAGTTTTCGCTTGAAGGATCTACACAGCACTGGGTCTGTCAGGTTTCAGTTCGTAACTGATAGAGCTGCGTGGCAAACACCAGCCACACTCCTCCCCCTCATCTGTCAAGTGAAACCCCTAGGATGGCCACTGGGAGAAGACGATAAGTGAGGCCTGCATGGTAACCACACCACCACAACTCGGCACTCCGAACCCTGCATGCAGTCCGGCCCATGAGTCTGACAACATAGTCCGATTACCTTGGCACAGCCAGTCCTGCAACGGGTACTGTGCATGTGGGTTGGTAGCCTGATACCAGGAGCCTTACACCATGGTTATGGGGCGAAGTCCCGGACGGAGTGCTCTTGCTGGGGGACGACAACTGCAGCCGAAAATTGAGTGCTCGAGACAATGCAACCTTCTCCGCCGGGCAACTTTGCCGGATGGTCTGGTATGGAATGGCCTCTTTCAGCTAGTTTGAAACAGCTACGTGGTGACCCATGGCAAAGCGCCAAACCATTAGCTGTGCCATAAGCAAGCAGCCCTAGGGTTGACAAATCCTGAGGCATTTATATATAATATATCGAATATAATATATATATGGAATCTTCGATACATGTGATACATGCCATATAGGATTATTTGGGGTATATGATTGTATATATATTATTTATTTAGTATATAATATAGATATAATATATCATATAAATATATATATATATTATTATATATATATATATATATATATATATATATATAATTTATATATATATATAATATATAACACTAGCTATTATGGTATGGACTAAGTTTTGTTTTGTATCTTTTGTACACTCCTACCATGTTTAATTTTAATGCTTTTTAACGAGTCACATCTGAGCAAACAGTTGTCCCCGCGATAATTGATTTCTGGGTGATCATTTGAGTGGTACGAGATTCCTGTCGGTCCCCACGCAAAGGCCGTCTACCTTTTTAGGTATCAGTTCTCAATTATCCGGCTTGGTTCCGCATACTCGCGCTGCCACCCGTTGGCAGGTACTGGCCAAGTAATGCCATATTCTTGTCAGAACTCACTGGAGGATCCGTTCGAATTGCAGGGTTTCCGGGGCCGGTTCTGTGGCTGGTTGAGTTACCCATTACCATTCGAACTCTTCGTCCTCAGGCACATACAGGGTTTTCACTGGAATACTGATGGAGATTGGCTGGTTATGCCGCAGTCTCTAATATAGTACAATTGAAACCCTACAGACCCAGTTTATGTTAGAATCCTTATCATATATACTGATATAGCAAGAGATCATAAACCCGGGAGCCAGAATTTATCTATTTAAAGATATAATTGGAGGCATATAAGGTTTATGGCGTATAATGGATATCAGGACTTGCACATATCTTGGTGTGTAGGGCTAGTACTATTATAAGGATAAGAAATTCATATGGAACTATTGCTAGGTATATTGAACTATATATGTAATATATTACGATATGCATATATACTATAAATGAATATCTATGCCTACTAATCAGTATATATATGGATGATAATATATATGATCATGTATGTATATATAAGTTATATGAGTATTTTGAGCACTTTCCATGTAGATCCAACAGTTAGTTGTGGATT
>NC_051389.1:40548968-40563968 GCF_015228065.2 Penaeus monodon
TCCGGCTGTGATCGAGCTGGCTACGAGATGTCTGTCTGCCCCCATGGCTTGGGAGCCGATCTCAGCAGCGAGAACAGCCTCCTTCTCCAGACTTTGTTGGGCCCCAGAGAATGAGAATCTCTGGCTCTTGGTATCAGCGCTCCAACCCGCATCGCTGGACATGGTATAGCGATACAGGTACAGTGGCCAAGGAGATCGATCACGTTCTTGTTAGCATGCGATGGAGGATTCTCCAGAACTGTAGAGTTTACCAGAGTGCCGAGTTCTGTGGCACTGAGCATAGGCTGGTTGTGGCTCCCCTACGGGTCCACTTCAAAATTCCCCGTCCCTCCAGTTGCCACTCCAAGGTGTTCCACCTGGACAGACTGAGGAAGGAGGAGTGTGCCCATGGGTTCACCATGGTAGTCTCTGATTGATTCACAGAACTCGATAACCTGACAGACCCAGTTGCTCTGTGGGTGTTCTTCAGTGCAAAACACTCGAAGCAGTACAGGAGTCCATTGGCATATGCCTGAGGGCAAGGCAGAATTCCATCTCCCTGGAGACATTGGAGGCCACTGAAGCATGTCACACAGCCCATTTGAATAGCAATCAGGTTATAGAAGGTGGATGGTTGCCCATCTTCTATTTGAGGTTACTGGTGTCTTATCTCTTTGGGGAGAATTTGTTGTGGGTGTGAGTGCCCACAGGTATGGCTGGGTGTTGAAGTGAAGTCGGACATCAACGGGGGAGCCGGTAGGCTCCCCAGTCGGCTAAGGGCTGGGCAGTCCTTGTGGTGCTGCTGCGGTTGTCAGGTTCTGCTGGAGGATCGGGAATGCTGATCTCGTTTTTCGGCTCTGCGGCTTAAATACACTAGCGTTGTGTAAGCGCGCAGGGAACGAGGGGAGCCCGCTGTCCAATGAGCGCGGACATGGCTGTGGACCTGTGTGACCCAACCTGGGTAACTATGCTGAACTGCAGGTTGCGGGGTCGTGCTGCTACAGGTACTCCCCCTCCAGAGAGTGAGCAAAGCGAGCGAGCGAAATACCATATCGTGTCACTCCGGTGGTCACCAGTATAGAAGGTGGATGGTTGCCCATCTTCTATTTGAGGTTACTGGTGTCTTATCTCTTTGGGGAGAATTTGTTGTGGGTGTGAGTGCCCACAGGTATGGCTGGGTGTTGAAGTGAAGTCGGACATCAACGGGGGAGCCGGTAGGCTCCCCAGTCGGCTAAGGACTGGGCAGTCCTTGTGGTGCTGCTGCGGTTGTCAGGTTCTGCTGGAGGATCGGGAATGCTGATCTCGTTTTTCGGCTCTGCGGCTTAAATACACTAGCGCTGTGTAAGCGCGCAGGGAACGAGGGGAGCCCGCTGTCCAATGAGCGCGGACATGGCTGTGGACCTGTGTGACCCAACCTGGGTAACTATGCTGAACTGCAGGTTGCGGGGTCGTGCTGCTACAAGGTCTTGTGTCGGTTTTTGGTGCATAGGGCTCGGACACTGCTAAGAAGGGACAAGGGACAGTTCATCAGGAATCTTGCTGAAGTCATTTCTTGGTAAATGACCTTCGACCTGCCCACCAAGCTCTGAGAAAGCTGAACTCTAAGCCCTCCTCACAGATGACTGCAGTCTGCTCAGTGGATGGACAGATCATCTCAGATCATGTTGGGGTTTGTAAACATTGGGCTGAGTATTTTGGGCAATTGTACCAGGCAGACCCTCCAACAGCTAGCCCGGATGTAAGTGGTATAAACAAAACCTGTGCCAGACCCACACATCAGCGAGGAATCTCCTACCCTAACAGAGGTTAGGATGGTGATTTCCAAGCTGAAGTGTGGGAAAGCCACAGGCATATGTGATATCCCTGCTGAACTTCTAAATGCTGGGGTGAACCTATGGCTCGGGGCTTGCATGCAGTCTTGACTTCCATCTGGCTGTCTGGTACCATTCCCTCTGACCTGTTAATGGGTGTGGTCATCTCTCTCTGAAAAGAGAGAGGGGATTGTTGGGATTGTAGCAATTACCATGGCATTACAGTGCTCAGCATACCAGGCAAAGTTTTTGGCCACATTCTGAAATGGATTCGCGACCACCTACTAAGGCACCAGAGACCAGAGCAGTCTGGATTCACTGAATTCTGACACAAATTGTTGGCCTAATAGCAAGTCCATTTACTGGTACTGAAAGTGCTGTAAAGTGTGGTGGGGGCCTGTCAAACTTCTTCCCTGTTGATTCAGGAGTGAGGCAAGGCTGTGTCCTTGCACCAACACTTAAACACCTGCATGGACTGGGTAATGGGTAGAGCTACTACCCAATGTCAGTGTGGAGCAACACTGGGCAATATCAAGGTCTCAGATCTTGACTTTGCCGATGATATTGCTGTCCTATCTGAGTCCCTGGAGTCACTAATGGCGGCTCTTGATACATTCAGCAATGAGGTGAAGCCCTTAGGCCTAGAGGTCTCCTGGGCCAAGACCAAGATTCAGGACTTTGGGGGCATGTTAGGCGAACTTGTTCAGTCGATTCATGCTTGCGGTGAGAATGTTGAAGTCACAGAGAGCTTTGCATACCTTGGTAATGTTAGTCCATATCTCTTGGCTGTCAGACCAAGAAGTCAGCAGATGGATTGGTCTGGTAACAGGAGCCATGAACTCGATCAACAAGAGCATTTGGAGATGTCGGTACTTATGCAGAAGGACCAAGCTACGTGTCTTCAAGGCCTTGATTCTGCCAGTTTTGCTCTATGGAAGCAAAACCTGGACGCTATTTAGTGCCTTGGAGTCTCGTCTTGATGCCTTTTGTAACAAGTCTCTTTGTTGGATCATGGGGTACAGTTGGCAGGAACATGTGTCCAATTGACGGCTGCGCCGTGAGACTAGCATGGGACCTGTTACTCGCTTAATCCGGGACTGCCATCTCAGGCTATATGAGCACCTAGCTCGTTCGATGACCCAGCACATCAGGTTGCCTCTCTGCGAGACAATCCTGGGTGGAGGAAGTCCAAGAGACGACCTAGGAGGTCATGGCTTGGGCAGCTCAACCAGACCTGTTGCGAGGACCTGCCTGGAGAGTCGTCATGAGGGACCCTCGTGGCTGAAAGCGAAGGGTGGATGCGGCCATGCGCCCCCGTCGGCGATAGCCCTGATGATGATGATGATGACGTTAATAATGATAATGATAATGATAATGACAATGACAATGATAATAACAAAATGACAATAATAATAATTATATCAACAATAATGATAATAGTAACAATAAAAACTATGGTTATAATAATAATAACAATAGTGATAATGATAATAACAATGATAATAATAAGGGTAATATTATTGATAATATTGCAACAGCAATCATAACAATAATAATGATGATGATAGTGATAATAACGTTGATAATGATATAACAGCAACAACAACAATACTATTAATACTATTAAAAAAAAATAATGATGATGATAACAATAGTAATAATAATAACAACAACAATAACAACGAAAATAATAATAATAATAATAATAATAATAATAATAATAATAATAATAATAATAATAATAACAATAATCACAATAATGATAATGATAACACTAATCATGATAATAAAGGAAAATGATAATAAGATCAGTACGACACAAGAAGAAAGATGAGGAAATGATCTTATTGTGAAAATGATCCGGTGATTATGATCATAATTACCGAAACATGATGATTATAAGAGGATTTACGAGAACAATTTATGTGAATTTTCATAAGAAAAATCATATCACAATTGTACTCAAGCAGAAATACAAACTTGAGTGTGACAATGATGATATGGATGCAAATAATAATGGCAAAGAAAGCCATGTCGATATCGTCAAGAGAAATACAGTAATAAATAAGACAACAAAAAATACAGCAAAATACAATAGAAAAAAAAAACGCAAATCAGGAAAGGAAACATTCTTGATCTCTTCTTCAATAGTATTGAATAGAATTATGATGATAGTAAGAACTATAATAACAACAATAATAATGATAATAATCAAATTATTATAACAACAATTATAAAATGATAACAATGATAGGAATAACAGTAACTATAATAATAACAATAATATTCATGATAATAATAGCAACAATAAAAATGATTAATATGATCGTAATATGGTTATATTATCTTAAAAATGACATTAAGGATAACCATATCTTAAGGATTATGATAATGATAATAATAACAGCAGCAACAATAATAACGCGAACCAGCAACACTATAATGACATTGATGATAAGTGTAATGATGTCAATGATGTATGGCAGAACACTACTATGGTGATACTATGGAAGAAAAACAACAAAATGCACATACTAGTTGAATTTCATCTTCAGCTCTGTTCATAATAACCAAAAGAAGTTGAACAGTTAAGGCAAGAATAATAGTAATATTCTCAGGGCCAATATTAATGAAATTAGATTCAAGCCGGACAGAATTGTAGCAGATTTATGGCCCGAGACCACAAAATGGCGCTGCCGAAAAGTACGCTCAGGTCCCAAGGTCAGTCAAGCTCTTCTCAGGCGGAGCGCGGAGTGGGGGTAGGGGGGGGGGTCGGGCGGGACGACAGCAGCCTGGCTGAGTCAAGGCAAATGTGCTTGGGTCAGAGCAAGTTTAGTCGAGTCAAGACAAGGCTACTTGAGTCAAAACAAGGCTACTTGAGTCAAGGCAAGTCTAACCGAGCCAACACAGTTGCACTTGAGTCAGATCAAGTCTACTTGAGTCAAGAAAGTCTACTTGAGTCAAGTCAAGTCTACTGAGTTAAAACAGGTGCACTTGAGTCAAAACAAGTCCAGTCGAGTCAAGAAAGTCAACTTGAGTCAAGACAAGTATATTCAGTCAAGGCAACTCTACACGTCCGGTCAAGTCAAGACAAGTCTGCTTGAGTCAAGGTGTCTGTTTGAGTCAAGGCAAGTCTACTTCAGTCAAAATCAGTCCCGTCGGGTCAAGAAAGTCTACTTGAGTCAAAACAAATCTACTTGAGTCAAGACAAGTCAACTTGTGTCAAAACTAGTCTACATGAGTCAAGATAAGTCTACTTGAGTCAAAACAAATCCAGTCGTGTCGAGACAACTCTACCTGAGTTAAGGCAAGTCTATTTGAGTCAAAGCAAGTCCAGTTGAGCTAAGACAAGTGTTTTTGAGTCAAGGCAAGTCTACTTGAATCAAGACGTCTTGATAATAATACAACAGCATCAGTAATGACTATAATAACAATAACAACAACGATGATGTTGATACTGATGATCATAATAATGGTAATAATGATAATAATATTCTTTAGCTCAAACCCGTCTTTATCATGTGTCTCTATTTTTGGATAGTCTTCTCCACTCCCCCCTATCGGAATGCTCTTCGCCAGTTATTCCTTTCCCTCTACAATCTGTTTGCAAGCCGTCTCTCCACCTCCTTCTTGGCTTTCCGTTTTCCCTTCTCCCTGCTCTCTTCTCCTCATATGGCCGTACCATTTTAGCCTTCTCTCCTGTATTTTCTTTGATATTTCCAATACTTCGGCTGTTCCACGAATTCTGTCATTGCTAATGCTGTCAGGTCTCGTAAATCCACACATCCGCCTCAATATGCGTATTTCTGGCACATCAAGTCTCCTCACCTGGTTCTTTTTAATCGACCCCATACATCATTGCTGGTCTCACTGCCGTCTTGTATAATTTCCCCTTCATTCTCACACTAATTTCCTGATCACACAAAACTATAGACACATTCTTCCTGCTCAACTCCTTCCCTGGTGGTGTCAATCAGGACTACATCGTCTGCAAATATCATATCCCATGGAGCTGGTTGTACTATTTCCGGCTTGAGTACATCCATTATGAAATCAGATATGTATGGGCTCAAAGCCGAACCTTGATGAAGCCCACCTTGACATCGTGTTCTTTAATCTTCATACATACTTCTTTGATAATTTTTTTTTCTCTCATACACCTCCACATTTCTTCTCTCGGTACTGTATCATATGCTTTTTCTAAATCTATAATTACGAAATGTAACTCTGTTTTTCCCCACACTTCTCCAGCATTTGCCTTAAAACAAAGATTGCATCCGTTGTTCCCTTGGTCAATCTAGATGTAATACTTTTGCAATACCCATATTTTGGTGGCTGTTAATACTTCACCCGAGCTTCCGTTGATTATCATTCATGTATTTATTTCATCTTTCCTTCTGCAATTGATTCATGGTGTGACCTGCGTGTCATGAATACTCTGTAGCCAACATTTAATTTGTGTTGTAAAGGCTTGTCGCTCACTGAGCGAAATAAATTGATGAAAAAAAAAAAAAAAAATCCCTTGGCCAGCATAAATCCAAATGGTTGTTCACAAATTTCCTTTTCGCATCTTAGCCTGTTTTCAATAATTCTATCCAAAATCTTCATTGTATGTGACATTAACATAATTCCTTGAGCGTACCCACACTTCTGGATATCATTTTTGTAATTGTATATTGCTACAATCACACTTCTCCTCTACGCATCTGGCATTTATTCTTGATTGTAAACCTTCATTAGTTCCCATGCTACATTCACTCCCTCCTCGCCCTCCGCCACACTTCTGCAGGTATTTTATCGGGGTCGTTGCCTTTCCATTTTAATTTTCCTCAATGCCTCTTTAATTTTATGTCTGTTTATCTCTGGTGTTTCTCGCTCAGTCTATGTTCCTTCCCCGAAAACTCTTCTTTCATTTCCTTTGTTCTGTAGCCTCTCAAAGCATTCTTTCCACTTGTTCTTAATTTCTATGAAATTAAGAACAGTCGAGTCTTTCCTTCTGATGTATCATGGATATGATAATAACTCATTACTCTCCCCATTCTATTTTGTTTTGTTTTGTTTTGTTTTTTTAATATGAGTAGGGACCATTTGTCGCTTTATTCCGCCTTTTCCCAACACAGATCTTCTCTGCTCATTGTTTCCAATTCTTCGTAAATTCACTTAACACTCCTGCCTTTGCTTGTGCCACTGCTCTCTTTGCCTCTTTAACAGCTGTTTTTGCTCTTTCTTTGTCATCTTTTCTACCTGATGTTTCAGCCTTTTTCTTTGCTTCTTTCTTATTATTTATATTTTCCTGCACTTCATCATTTCACCAACATGTTTCTTTTCCTCGGGGGGCCCTTCTGCAGATGTTTTACCAAGTAATTCTTCCCCTGTTTTTCTGATTACTTTACTCATCTCCTCCCACCTTTGCTTTAAACTGATCCTTCAGTGTTGCATCTTTTAATTTCCATCTCTTTATTTTCTGGACTCTGTGATGTTTCCCTCGCTTGGCACGTCTGAACTCTGTAAGCTGGTGCTGAGATGACACACATGCTCCTTTTGTCACATTTTTTTTTACTAACTTCAAAGGATTCATTCTGCACAATAGTGTCTATTTGACACTCTCCTTTTCAGTTTTTATAGGGGATATACCGATGGTATGTTTTCTTAAAAGTATTGTTACATCTTTGGCAATGCAAACTCAGCAATGCGTATTCCTTCTGCATTCATCTCACCAATCCCCAGCCACCTTCTATCCTGGACAGCACCGTCCGTTCGTTCCCTCCAACCCATTCAGATCCTCACCAATGAAAACTCGTTCCTTTATTTCCTCATCCTCTTGATGCCAAAACTCATCCTTTTACCCTTCTCACAGCATCCGGCTAGCAGCGCATTTGCACACATCGCTTTCAAGGCCACCCCGCCAGTGCTTCATAATAATAATAATAATAATTAATATAAAAATATAATATATATAATAATAATAGTAATAATAATAATAATAATAATAATAATAATAATAATAATAATAATAATAATAATAGCAAGAAAAATCATAATAACCGCAAGAAAAATAATAATGATAACAATAGCAATGGAGTACTGGCAAATTGACATCAGCATGCTAGTACATAGTACATCTATTAGGATATAGGACCAACTTTGATTCTGAATAATGATGATGGCAATGAATAATGATGATAGTAATGATGATGATCAGTAATGATAATAATAATAATAATAACAACAACAACAACAACAACAAAACAACAACAATAATAATAATAATAATAATTATTATTATTATTATTATGATAATAGTAATTATTTCTCCAGGCTCTCCTCAACCTGCACCCTGATTGCATTATAGTGTACATAACACTGTCTTCTGTGAACATCACAGCCCATTGGGAACCCCGTCTGATGTCGTCCCTCACCCAGCCAGCAAACAAGAAACAGCATCAAATAGATGCAGTCCTGCCGCCACTGTGAACCCGGCCATCATTTCTATCGCTGATAAATTGTGCTCGTACATATCTAAACCCTCAAATACATCTAGCTCACCCTGCCTTCTTCATACGATACTATAACCCCGCCCTCAGCCAAAAGTTTTCTCTATATTCATAAACACACAATGTAACTCTCTCTGGCCTTCTTTATTCTTCTGCAACAACGCATCAAGACATTGTATATGTGGTGTTCTATCCTGACTTGAAATCACATTATTGCTCACAGATCATCTCTCCACTCAGTCTAGTCTAATGTTCTGGCAAATCAACTTTGGGTTCCTGCAATTATTACAGATGTGCACAGTGCCCTTGTCCTGCAAAATCTGCACCAGTATACTGCTACTACAATCATATGTCTATTTTCTTTCAAGAATTTTATTACACAACTTGGTAAGAAACTCAACAGCCATCTATCCTAAACATACACCTTCACCTCAGCTTTCTCCTTGCTAAGCCATCACAGTCTCCTCACTTGTCAGCAGCTTTGCATTTGTACCTTGTATCCAACTTTACATACTGTATATCTTATTATTCTCCTTTTCCTTAGCCCTCTTTTTTCACTCTACACGGCACGTTCTTGTACTCTAGTCTACTTTAAACATAACTTTGACTACCCTATTTTTTTCTTCAACTTCTTCCTTATTATTTCCTAGCCTTCCTTCTGTCTGGAAGTTACAGGAACAACCTTTCTAGCTGTCTCTTTCACTATTTCTGCAGGCCCCCGGCATGTTTTCACTATCACCAAGCACCTTGCCCACTTCCTCCCATAAATTCACACTACCGTCTTCCTTACTTATTTTGTTTGAAGAGTAATAAGGAATGCTAATAAAAATTATACACGTCTTCCATAGAGCACTATAAGTTAACTGACGCCATATCAAAGTCGGGAATCCCAGTGTATCTAACATTTTACAAAAAAGCAAGATGTTTTGGACCAACGAATGAAGTCATTCTTGACAGGATTGTTCTTTTTGTAGAATATTTGCGCAGAGTAAATGTTTCCTTAACAAGCTCATAAGAGCTTATTACTACTACAACTCATAACTCTTCAGGGTATGAACCTTATCATAATTCAAGGTCAAATTCATGTAATGGAATATGCATAGTATGGTGTCTATGCTCATTTACTTAAAATTCTACATCCAGAAAAACGATGTCAAAAATCCTCTTAGAACTTGAGAAAAAATATCACAATACTACACTGCTTGGGGCTGCTCAAGAAACTGTCAAGGAAGTCAAGAAGCCTCTACGTCACTCTCATTCAAGACCAACAGGGCATCAGAAAATAATCTGTTTTTCCTGAAAGACAAAAAAGAATTAAGAGAATTAAAGACTCAAAACTGCAGTAAACAATTAGAACAGTTTCTGTTGGGTATCAATCAACAAATGTTTTATAATTGAAGTATAGGAAAATTGAGCATAAAAATTAAGCTCTTATAATACCAGTTTCATAACCTACTAGAACAACCTAATATCACTAGGTAACTGAATCCATCGAGCATACAACGTCATCTCTTCAATCAAAATATAATCTGGAATTTTGATATTGCAATAGATTTTTCTGTTGCTAACTTATTCAATTTTGCAGTAACAACTAAGGGGAAATTGAGTATCGCACTTTACAAGCAGAATACTTAAAAAAATAGTGCCACTATTTATTTGCCGAATAAAAGAAAGAAAGAAAAAATCTGCAGAGTATTCTCTCATTAGCATGTTTTACTTCTGGTAATTCTAAGAGTATTAAGTAAATCAATAATTTAACAATATCTGGCCTCTCAGAGCACATCCTAATTAGCTTAATTCAATAATGTCATTTAGCTCTGCCCCCTCTTCATACCTGTCAGTCTTTCCAATATATTATGATGTGTTGTGTCAGTATATTTTCTTTTAAAGTGATTAAAAATGGAAATGTTTAAAAAGGGAAGAGAAACTATTAGTAGTGCACTAAATAATGGCAAATGAGCAGGCTTTAGCTTGACAGCTGCAACTTGGATTTCCATCGAGACTATTGTAATAAGAGTAGAGCAACTGGCTCAGATAAAGATGGCTTTTCATTAAATGTATTTAGTCTGACTTCTTACCTACTGGGAAACCAGTTTTACTTTTATATAGACATCCTCTCTCAAGAAATTTCCCAAGTTCCTTTATTAAAGTATACTAATTTTTTACCTAAACCCAAGGTACTTGAAGAGATAGGTAGCAGTCAGGGCTGATTTACCCCATAGGGTAGGGCCCCTCAAACTACCACACCCCTCTCACAAGCTTATGGGTTCCTGCTAAAATATTTCACATACATGTGTATAATGTGTGTATAATATTAATATTTTGCACTGCTGTATAATTCTTTAAACTGAAAATATAACTTCAGTCTTACAAAAAGAAGCCCAGTTATCTGAATACCCAGTTTCAAAAATGTGTGGCCTCCTATTTGAAACAGAGGACCCCTGTTTGAGGCGTTTTATTTGATGTAGGCCACCCGTGTTTGAAGCCCTTTATTTAAGATAGTGGGCCCTACCTTTATAAAATGAGGCTCCGTTCCCATGATTTAATAATAACTAATAACATTAGCTAATAATGTATCACGAGTTCAATTATTCAAGACCATTTCGAGCGACTTTGAGGGTGGCTCTGTCAGAGGGGCCCAAAATTTCGTTTGCCTAGGGGCCCTGGTAGCACCACTCGCATTTAGAATGTTGAACATAAAAATGAAATTGACTTTTTCCCTTGAGTATTGTGGCGGCTGTTTATGGTATGGAATACTTTATTATCATAAATAACGGAGTATATCTTTTTATTTTAGTTCTGGTAATTATAAAAACATTAAGTAAGGTATACAAATGATTATTCATTTAGCTATAAATGGTACCTAATGGTACACCCTTATTGGCTAAATGCCAATATGTGTAATATATTGTAAAAAGTGTGTTTTTCGGTATATTTTCTCTGAAAATTGTTCATTACAAAATATGAAAAATATATATACATGTATATATTATGTGTTCCCTTACTGTGCTGTACTCTCATCAATAAAGAGTCATGCCGTAGAACTACCCTTGCAAAGCTACTGTACTAAAGTACTCATAGACTCTTTCGACTCGCCGCACAAACGCAAAACCTCTGAAGAAAAAAACGCTCGACAGTTCCCAAAGACATTTGTAAAAATCATGTAAGTACACGTTTGGGCTTTTCATTCCATTTCTTTTCCCTTCCTTCTTCTCCCATAAATGTGTTAAGCAGTCGGTTTTGTTGGGTAAAAATGCTAAGTGACTGCTAATGGCACATTCTCACACTATTCTCCTGAGCTCAGATCGCATTCCCGCGGTATGTAGTCAACAAACATGAATATCGTTCGTTACTTAAGTAGTTAATTTCTCTTGTTATTAGAGATTTATGTTGTTAGAACTGCAACAAATTTAACGCATTCGTAATTTTATCTTATGAATATCATTTCATTTTATCTCGTTCTTCCCCTCGCCCCGATCTGACCGCACTTTCTATTTCGCTTGTGGTCGGTTGAGACGACGAAAGGGTCAATAGATGACCTGACCTCACTTTCTCTTTTTCTGGTCGGTTACGACAAGGAAAGGGCCCAGAGAGGACTGCTCGTTTTTCCTGTTATTTGGTTGTTGTTGTTTTGTTGACACCTTGGGGATTAAATGTAGCACCGTTACATTGCTCATTGGTGACACGTTCTATCGGCACTAGAACAGAGCTTGTAATGCGATTTTATTAAAATAATTTTTTTTTGAGTATAGTGTATGATCTTCCCCTATATCATAGCGCAAAGATATGCCTGATATAACCCGGGGTTGCGTAAATGCCTAATAGATCTCCGCTCCGACGTTCAACAGTAGGTACAGGTAAAACCGAAGTTATTCATTTGATCGTCAACTCTCGAGTCGGTGTGACCTGCAGTTACGTCCATTAATTAATGTAGGACTAGAGTTTAAGCTAGAATCATTATTCGCTTATTAATCACACCCTTCTCACCCTCTTGAAATCGCTTGCATGTTTTGGGTAATTCCCAAGCGATCGTGTGATTCGTAGATACCCGTAGGGAATGTCACGAGTGCCCATCACAGATACGCAGAAAATAGCAGGTTGTTTATAGATTTTCCCTGGCTCGGTTCGCTTCAATGTATGGCATTTTGAGTATAGGATCCCCCCCCCGTCAATGAAGTCTATCATGCATAGCTAGACATGGCTACCTCGGCAGTTCAGATTTTCTGAGGCTGAGAAGATTTGTACATTCTGTTGCATATCATTAAATGTTGAATTCAGTGTGGTAGTTGAAATAATTTTATATAGCTAGCATTGCTAATTTATCTCAGTTTTGTAATACTGAACGTTAATCTCCATGTTTGTGATTCATTCTCTGTGTGAAGTCACTCCCACTTTCACTCTCATTCACACTCGCTGTTGCTCACACACACTCACTCATCCACACAGAGAAAAAGACACTGAAACCTTTTCATTAATAGGGTTTGTTGCTGTCGTAGTGCTGGCATAAGATCTATGACATATTTTTTTTTCCCGCAATTTTGTCAGTCATGACGAGTGACTCGTACATGATGTACAAATTACATTTATTTCATCTCTGTGTGACGACAATTGGTTCAAGTAAATTCTTGCTGATTGCCATTGTCGTTTCCCTTATCTACTCTCATATCTATCAGAGATGGTTGGTAGTTCTAGCCAGGTCCATGCGGATTGCTACTGACGTCTCCCTCTCATATTTCTTCTTTATCTTTGTGAACTAATACACAAAACGAAAATAAAGTAAAAAGAACATTAAAAACTGCAAACTAATATGAATAACCGGGTAGTGGTACTTAAGACCCCCTCTTCTCTGTTGCCTTTCTTTTTCTCTTACTATCTGGCCCTTACATGTATGATCTGGTTCCCTGACTATTTATAGCAGTCAGACCGACGATAACCGACACGGCACCAAAGGAGGACCCTGGCAGAACCGGTCACCTTAGGATGCCGTGGGAAGAACGTCACCAGAAGATCGCCATAAACCTGTGGACCAGGATGTTTGTCAGAGCAGATGTTAAGCCATTCCATGATGTAGTGGATGGGTGCTGCCTACCGAGACACCCATAGATTCAGCGAAGGACCAGGAACTCGGCAGCGCAGGTACCAGTCCCTAGATGCTGTGGATGGGTGCTGCCTACCTGGACGCCCCCAGATCCAGTTAACTTCAGGAGCTCATCAGCACAGGTGGTATCAGCCGCCCTGAGATGCCGCCCCTGCCGGACGCCCGTAGATCCAGACGAAGATTACGAGGGCATGAGGACGAGCATGAAGCCGAGAAGGACCTGTACAAGATCTGTGAGGACGTGTGGACGAGGACGCCACTGAGTTAAACCTGGACGAGGACTACGAGGAAGTCTAGACGAATCCGAAGTCAAGGAGGACCTGTGCGAGACTTTCGAGGACGTGTGGATGTCGAGGACGGACATATTACACAGAAGACCAGGAAGAAGAGGACGACAGGGACGAGCAGCCACGAAGATGCACCAGGACAACGCACGTGAGAACGAGATGACCAGACAAGTTAGATCACCCTTGAGGCAAATCTAAGATGCCTCATGGGCGAGGTGTGAGTAGATGGCCGATCAATGTACGATGTAGCAGACGGGACCGGTGACCTCACCTCGCTACCCCCATACTTCCTCCAGCTGCTTCAGTCACTTCTGGCAGTTGGGACGGTTACTGCTTATACCGAGAATGACCTAGCTTAGACAGTTCGTGCTCAGTGCACGACGTGGTAAGGTCGGCCTAGCCTTCGCCTTCAGGCGGGTCGACCTGACACATGACCCCACACTCACCACTTTACCCATAGACATCGTCCCTTACTGTGCCGTACTCTCATCAATAAAGAGTCATGAGTCATTTTTAAGTGTGTTATATATGTTCTTGTGTTTTATGTTTCTAAGTGATATTAGTGTTTTATGTTCGTGTTCAGTTTAATGTTTTACGTTGTGTTATATTTGGTGTTTTATGTTCGTGTTCATTTTGGTGTTTTACGTTCGTGTTCATTTTGGTGTTTTATTTTCGTGTTCATTTTGGTGTTTTATGTTCGTGTTCATTTTGGTGTTTTACGTTCATGTTCATTTTGGTGTTTTACGTTCGTGTTCATTTTGGTGTTTTACGTTCATGTTCATTTTGGTGTTTTATGTTCGTGTTCATTTTGGTGTTTTACGTTCGTGTTCATTTTGGTGTTTTACGTTCGTGTTCATTTTGGTGTTTTATATTCGTGTTCATTTTAGTGTTTTATGTTCGTGTTTATTTTAGTGTTTCATGCTCGTATTCCTAATGTTTCATTTTACACTTTTACCTTTACTGTAATAAGTGAAAAGTGCGATAACTGCTTTTACAACATACCCTCTCAGTATTGTGAATAGAAAGAATGAGACCCCAGAGGCTGTAAACAGTTATGAGAACAGGAACAGTGCAACACATCGCGGAACCATACGGCGTCTGGGAAGCCATCCCCGCACACGTCTCCTCTCGGCTGAGACACGCTTACTGAACTCTCGCACACCACACTTACATTCCTTCTCTCTCTCTCATACACTCACTATCTCTCCTTTCTTCACACTCTTCCCTTACACAGTCATCATCTCACTACATTGACACATCCCGCACTTTCCTTAATTTTTGTGATTGTTAAACAGTGCCGATTGCTACACTTTCCCTCCCTCCCTCCCCCT
>NC_051389.1:40578968-40581468 GCF_015228065.2 Penaeus monodon
CAGGGTGGCTAGGGGACAGGAGTTGGTATGGAGCCAGAGTGTGTCCACATGCCGGTGGGCCATACTCCATACCTCTGGGGCCTCCTGCTGCTCCGAGATCCCCCACAGATTTAGCCTGGGACCGCAAGGTGCCCAGTTACCCATGGGTGGCCATGAGGAGGCACTGCAGAAGTCTTGATGATGGAGAGGCTGTGACCTGGCAAGGGAGACTTATGCAAAAGCTGCTCCCTTTTTCGCACTGAACTAGCCAGGGGTGGAAGCTGCAAGCGAGGAGGCATGCAAGCACTTATCACTATCTAGGCTACCACGCTTCACATCACCATGCGCGTGAAGCACCCGCCCATATATATATATATATATATATATATATATATATATATATATATATATATATATATATATATATATATATATGTGTGTGTGTGTGTGTGTGTGTGTGTGTAAATAAACGTATCAACAGAAGATTATATATATATATATATATATATATATATATATATATATATATATATATATACATATATACATATATATATATATATATATATATATATATATATATATATATATATATATTGCTACGCCAGTGGGTCTTTGTCTCTGTGCGAAACATGTGTTAACATGTAGGGACCTGGGCAAAAATGAGACAGCTGGCTGTGAGCGGAGGAGCGGAGGAACAAGCCAAGAGACGGAGTTGGGTGCTGCTCCTGTGAAGACCTCGTGTGTGCCTTGTGACCTGATAAACTTGGTGTTGCCCTGTTATAAGCTGTATCGTGCAGTGTGACATGCTGGTTCCCCCTGTATTGTGCCTATAGAAAAGTGTACGTGTAAATAACTGTGTAAATAAAGGAAAGACTGTCATTTTGTGTTTACTTCGTGCCCTGCCTCGCCACTTGGCGTTTCCTCTCCTGGTGTTCTGGGACGCTGTGGTGTTCGGTGCCTCTTGGAGCTGTTCAGTGTTCACGACCCTGTGAATAGAACGCCGTCTGCCTAGCCTGCCTTGTGTTGGTGGCAGAGAGACGAGGCGGTCGGCATAACAAATGGTGTCAGGAGTGGGATTTGTGATATTTGATCAGTGAGAGCGCCGATTTATCATGTTCTCCAAAGATGGCGGCAGCCATGAGGGAGAGGAGGCTATGACTGAGGCAGGCACGAGTGAGGTGAAGCCGAGCCAGATGGACCTGATCACTGCCATGCTGGCCGGTATGAGGGAGGAAATGGCACAAAGGGCAGAAGAGCAGGCACAGAGGGCACGCGAGCAGGCGCACCATCTCGTCGAGATGCAGGCAAGGAAGGCAGAGGAACAGTTCTGCCGACTTGTTTAGGTGCTACAGAGCAATCTCGCATCTGTGAAGATGGAAACTCATCAGTACACCGACAAGGCCTGCAACAGCATGAAGAGTGAACTGATGGAGGAGGTGCAGACTCTGAAGGGCGAAGTTCAGGGCCTGAGGGAGGAAGTGAAGGAGGAAAGGCGGCGTCACGAGGTAGTAACGTTGCAAGCAGAGAAGGCAGATGAGGTTCTGGCAACAGATGCCAGAGTGTCAGATTTACTGGGGTCTGCCTGGGGTCCGTGGCAGGAAACCCCTGGGCCTCGCAGCGTCGTGTCGCAGCCAGTGGTTGCTGCAGAAGGCTGGGGACCCATCGGAACCGCTCCCTTGGGTATAGGTGGCGGCAAACTCGGACCCGGTCAACCCGCCTCGTTGCCTCCCTCACCCCCTTCCTCCCCCCCAGGTGTGTTAGTTCACGGCACGCGTTCTCCACCCTGCAGCCCCTCGGCCTCCAGACATTCTGTGAAGCGTAAGCCAGCTGAGTACGACGGGAAGGTGGCCTGGGAGGCATATGTCGTCCAATTTGAAATGCTGGCATCTGCCCAGGGCTGGAGCCAGGAAGAGAAGGCCCTACAGCTGGTAACAGCAATAAGGGGCCCCGCGGTTGAAGTGTTGGGGCATCTGCCGGCATCCCAACATGCCTCTTACACCAGCGTGGCAGAGGCTTTGAAACGCCGTTTCGGGCACCACCACCAGGCCGAGGTATATCGGGCCCACTTGAAGAAGCGGACTCGTGAGCGTGGCGAGACACTGTCCCAGCTGGCGCAGGATGTGGAGGCGCTGGTAAGGAGGTCGTACCCTGCGGCTGCGGAAGAGATGATCGTGGTCCTGGCCCGCGATTTCTTTGTTGACGCTTTACAGGACCAGCAGCTGCAAATCTACGTCAAGCAGGCACACCCTGAGGACCTGCAGGTGGCGCTGGCGAGGGCCTTGGAGTTCGAGGCCTTCCTGAAGGCAACCAGTGGCCTAGGGCCAGCTGCTCAGCCCCGCCGTGACCTCCGGGGCCGGAAGGCTAAAGTGGAGAAAGTAGCATTGAGGAAGGTGTGCCCGAGCATTTTCCAAGGCTTGTGTTGGGGCTGCGGAGAGGAAGGGCACAGACGTAGTCGGTGTCGGAGGGAGCGGAGAACACGTCCTCTCAACCAGACGGATTCTGATGCCTTCCAGCAGTG
>NC_051389.1:40598968-40600732 GCF_015228065.2 Penaeus monodon
TATAAATTTTACCCGTCGGCATTGGGTTAACCTCTGAAGAACCGAATCTCCTCAGTGACCACAGGGCCATACTAGTGAACAGTTGTTTAGTTCACACTAAGAAGAGCAAGCTCAACTGTGTGTGGCTCTGATAGTTGACATCCAGCAGTTGGCTTGGTGTAATGAGACGTTATCTGGTGTGAATGAGATAAAATATTCAACTTCCCTCTGTCCTCTTTGTTCAGGGCTGGCTTAGCAGGTATAATCCGTTAAATTTTTATGCATACATGCTTTACTCCTGAGAAGGTGATGCAGAGATACAGGTTAGCCTCAGCTTTAGTGTTTGTCTAAGTTTAATTTTTGGCAATTGCTATAAAACATATTAAAATGTACTTTTGATGTTTACTTCTTTCTTTTGACTTTACTCAGACAGTGGGAAACCACAGAATGTAGCTGTCTTGGCAGAATTTGGCTGGAAATGCAATTTTGGCAATTTGGGAATATATGCATTTCTAAAATATCACTTCAGAAAAGTTGCCAACCCTCTCCCCCTATTTTTTGGCTCCTCCATAAGTTTGCCCCATGGAAGTTACTCCCCTAAGTATCATGCTGTGACCACGGCGGCTCAAACATGAACCTAGCGTAAAAAAAAAAAAAAAAAAAAAAAAAAAAAAAAAAAAAAAAAAAAAAAAAAAATATATATATATATATATATATATATATATATTATAATATATTTCTGCAAATTCACTACTTAATTTTTCTGATTTTGAAAGCATATGTTGCTCAGTGATGAAAAGGATGTATGAAAAATGTTTTAAAACTTTGTGTAAATTTGCAAGAAAACAAGTTCAGGATTAGATGATAATTGTATCCAAGTTATACAGTTCAAGCTTCTTCAACTCCTATGGGAATGCTCGGCTCCTCCCCGTTTTGGTGGCGTAGTCTAAGTGGGAATTTTGTTTTCCAAATTATCAAGCTTGTGCACAAACTTATTGTAAAATGAGAAAATAGCTAAAACATATATATATATTTTGATACTTGTGACATATAATAGGTAAATATCTATTTTTAGAAATGTAATCTCATGGTATGTATTAAACTATCACCATTCATACATAGGACTGCCTAGAATATCCTATACACACCTACTCCAGAAAAAAAGAGAAAAAAAGGGCTATGTTTCATGTGGCATGTAGTAATACAGCATGAATATTTAGTCTATTGTACTGATTTATTAAAGAAACATTTATTTTCACTTTATTTTCAATATCTATGATGAATATGATGAGAACAATTAGACTTTGGCTGTTTTTTTTCCTTTGGAATGTAGCTTGGTTTATGATTTTGACCGATTGAAGATAGGAGTGGGATCTTTTTCTAAATAAAATATCTCATGCTTACCTGTCATATGTTGTTGTTGTTGTTGTTGTTTTACATTGTTGCCTGCTTTTATCATTATGAGAGAAATATCTAAAAAGATATACCTTTTGAATTTGCAGAAGTTGGAAGGATTCTGATATGAAAAGATCTAATTTTTTGAAAAGTGGTATAGATGGTTTTCTCAAGAAAATGAGACCAGTTCCATCTCCATAGGTAAAAATCCAGTGATGCTGGGATGGCAAAATTACATGCTATGTCCACAGTTTTTGTTTTGTTTTGTTTTGTTTTATTTTGTTTATTAACTGTCTCTACACATAGGCCACGGTAGCCGAATGGTTAGTGTCAGACTCCAGACTGTCACCACGGCAATCTGAGTTCGAGGGTTCGAGTCACCGGCCGGCG
>NC_051389.1:40600832-40606240 GCF_015228065.2 Penaeus monodon
GTTGGTAAAATTTTTTTTCACCCTACCAAGCTAAAATTTTAGAATTTTAAATCTTACTTAGAATTTTAAAAAAAAATGATAATATACTAAAAAAAAAAAAAATTTACTAGCAAAAAGAAAATTTGCATAGAACAAGCTCTCATTAAATGTTTAAGAAAATTTTTGGAAATATTCATTTGACTAACGAAAAAAACTCAACCCCTTTCGACAAACCAAAAGCATGGAGCTCCTTCGGAATTTTATTTGCACCTTGTTAGATAAAGTGAGAGCCAAAGATCGATTGTGGAACATCAATCATAAGGATTAGGATTATAAAGCGGGAATTTTTGAAATGAACTTAAAGATGAATCCCACTTGCACATAAACTCCCACAGCAACTGAGAAAAGGGCCCCAAACATTAAAAAGTACCCCGAAAAGAGCATCCTTGAGGGAAAAGCGCCTTGTTTATTTTTATAAATGGAACTGAGGCGTAAAAAACACTGAAGTATGTGCCAACCCCTCTCGTACTGCCAATTTTGGGCTATCCTATCTGGGGTTTCCTGGGAAGATAACTAGTGTGACCTTTGCTTTTTAAATTTTATTAAAAAAGAAAAAAAATTTTTTTTACAAATTTATTTTTCATTTTTCTATCTTATATGTATATTAATATTTTCCTTTTTTTTTTTTTTTTTTTACCCAAATTAGGGAAAACGGGAAAGGAAAAATCCTCCTCAAAGTAAAAAGAAAAAAAAATTCTTTCTTGCACATCTTTAAATATAGGTAGTGCAGTTGTAAACCCCCCCTGCAACTGGAAGATCTTTTTCAAAATTTATCCAACTTATGCGTAAAAATTTTTTGAATATACAAAAATATATTTATTTTATATAAGTACAAGTACTTAGAATAGGAGTTTTACAATAAAAAGTGGCTTGGCGAGTCAAATTACTCCAGGGTTCTGGACGAATGGCGATTTTTTTTTTCCTGTTTGGAATAGATAGGCGTACTAGCGTTTGAGGGTTTGCTCTTGCCAACTGACGGGTTTATAAAAATTATAAAACAATGTACCTCTATTTTTCCCGTTCAAGGGAAATACATCAAAAGGTCATGTTTTAAACAGTTCCCAAAAATAGTTTTAAGCTTGATGTTAAATACATTTTGTGGGTGTGTGATTGTATCCGGATATTATTTATGTGCACATTTTCTTGTGTGTTAGTTAACAAGTCCTCCAATGCCAAGAGTTTGACTTGGGGTTAGGATTTATTTCACTTCGTGCTTTTTTGAACTAGGCTTCTGCAATTTTTAAAAAAAAATAAGTTTCCCTTTTAGAAAGTGTACAAAGTGAAAATATTGATATTGAAGAGGAAGTTTATATTACTGGTGACGTCTCTGACTGAAGATAAATTTTAGTGTTTTTTTCAAATCTTTCTTGTATTAATTCTGGTATTTTGTCCTTTCAGATTATTCAGGAATAATAGTAAATTTCTTTTGAATGGTATAACTTACATTTATAGGGATAATTGTGTTTGATTTTCTTGTATCAATATTATTATAACAGTTGAGATTTTATTTTCCAGAAAGGGACTGCAGCCGAAAACTTGTGTTGTCCTTAACAAAACTTTTTCCAAAACTGACAGGAAGGAAGCACAAAAATCAAGAGTGCTGTCACAGCGGAATGGAAACAGTAGCATTCGTTGCTCAAGACCATCTCCAGGATGGAACAGGTACAACTTCAGTATTTCCAGAAAAGTAATAAGGTGACACAGACTGGAATGATAGAGGTACCTCAGCCTCCCGTTTTGGACAACTGTGCACCAGTGTACGCAAATGTTACCTTCGATGACAATGCTACTGTCACGAAGGAACAAAATAAATTAAAAAACCCGTTTAAAATGGGTTACAGTCGGGTGACAAGCCCTATGAATGTGGCAACTGCAGCAAGAGATTCTCGCAGAAGAGTCACCTGAACAGTCATTCTAAATTTACACTACGACAAAAATACAGTGTGAATTTTGCGGAAAAAGGTTTTCTGGAACCAACCCAATGGTCACTCGGGTTTCCCCCAGTGAGAAATTTGAGTGTGATGTATGTGCAAAAAGATTTGCACAGAAGAGCCACCTGAATGGGCATATGCTAGTTCACAGTGAAAAGAAATATGGGTGTGAGATCTGTGGTAAACGTTTCATACTGGAAAGCCACCTTAGTAGCCACATGCATGTGCACAGTGAGAAAAAATTTGTGTGCGAGTTGTGTGGAAAGCGATTCACACACAAAAGCCACCTCAGTAGCCATTTGCTGGTGCATAGTGAGAAAAGGTTTGGATGTGAGATATGTGGAAAGCGTTTTACACAGTTAAGTCACCTCAACAGCCATAGATTTGTTCACACGAGGGGGAAAGTTTGGTGTGAATGTGTGGCAAACGTTCACACAGCTAACCCCCCAAATATCACAGGGGTTTTCAAACCCGTAAGAAGAGGGTTTTAATTGAAGGATGTGGCAAACGTTTTGCAAAAATCATCTGATAGCCTAGGTTTTGTGCCATGAGGAAAAATGTTGGGTGAAAAATGCGGAAACTTTAGGGTTTTTTTAAATACAAAGTTCAGAAAAAAATGGAGTGGTTTGGGGGAAAAATTTCACAAGAGAATTATAAAATTTTTTTTTGCCCAAAAAAAGTTTTAATTCAGGATTGTTGAACTTCCTTCTTGAAACATTGAACCCCCGGTTTGTCCCCATTTAAAAGAAGAATTTAAATTTTTGGTTGGAAATTTGCAAAAACATTTATCATATTGTGCAAGGAAGAGAATTTTTAGTGTAAAAATGTGGGTTTGCCCAAAATTATATTAAATGTTTTTATAAGAAGTTTATTTTAAATTGAAAAGGTTTCACAAAGCCCCCTATATCTGTTTTTCCAAGGGAAAAAACTTTGTTTGAATTGGAAATTTGTTTTAAAATGTTTAAGTTACCTTGTCCCCATGATTGAAAAGTGTAGGTATGAGAAATGGTGTCTTCTTAAAAGGAAAAGTTTGTATTTATGGCATGACAGCTTGGAATTGTTGAAAAAGTAAGGATTCCAAAATGGTAAAATCTTCCCAATTAACAAATAATACTACAGTAACGTAAATTAGGTGTAATTCGATTACAAATGAGGACAGTTGCTTTTTTCCACCTTTAACCTTAAAAATGGTTTTAAGGAATTAACTTTATGGGAACATTTTAATTTTTTTTCTATGAGTAAAATTTTAACTTTTAATTTTTTTTAAATCATTTTATATTATGACATAAAGGGAAAAATTGATTCTGTATTTAGTACATTGTGCCAAAATTGTTTTTCCCGTTATTATGGAATTGGTCAAGAAAGTTTTTTTTTTTCTTTTTTTATTTTTTTTCTTTCTTTTCTTTCTTCATAATGGTCCTAATAGGATTTACTTGTAACTTTTCTTTTTTTGAAAACTAAATTTTAATTTAAAAATGGGTGAAAATATAATTTTTTAATAAATTCATTGTAATTTGTAATTTTTGGATTATTTTAATGGGACCCTTTTAATGTGAAAACAATTTTTCCCCCTTAGTTAAATGAAAAAAAGGGTTGGATGGTTATTTACATATAAATAAGTTTTTCCCGTTTGTTTATAAAGAAAGGGGAAAAGACCAAAAATTTTTTGTTGGGGTAAATTTTACTCTATTATTGGTAACAAGTCCCAGATTTGAGGGATGGTGGGGTCGTGCTGCTTGGTCTTTGCTGATGGAAGAATATTGTTGGTTGTATTGATGAGGTGGCAATACCTGCATTGAATTTTAATAGAGTAATGATTATCAAAATTTTCACACTATACTTCATATTAACCTAATAAGACCTCACATATGCCTACTGGGATATTAGGTGTATATTTCGCTTACAAAAAGTAGTTAGGGATGAAGCCAGGCTTTAGTTATGCCAGGACTGTGTACATAGGTAGAGAATAGGTTATAACCAGGTAACTGAGACTTAAGTAATGTGACACCACTTTTTAATTTTTTTTCCACATGTAGGTAACAATTGACCTATGTATAATTTCCTTTTTTGTTAAATAAACTCTTTATATTAATGACATAAAGAAGAATTGTTATTTCTGTATTAACCTTGATGAACAAAACTACTGTATTCACATTGCTTAGTTGCAGGGAATTGACTGAAGTTCTTATCTATGTTGTCTGTTGTATGACATTTTGGATATATTTATTTTAGCTCATTGCATAAATGTTTCTTTTAGTATTGTAAAATATATATATATATATATATATATATAATATAATATTATATTATATTTATGGAATCTAGATATTATGTATATATATATATATATATATATATATATATATTATATATATGTAATACCTATATATCATATATATCATATATATATATATAGATACTATCTATATATATATATCATATATATATATATATATATTATATATTATATATATATCTATATATTATATATATATATATATAACATTATTATTACTAGTTATTATTATTATCATTGTTACTAATTATAATTATTAGGGGGCAATACTTACTGCCACAATTCTCTAGATTCACCTTATACCAGTAACAGCACCGTGACAGTTATGAATGTATTTCCACAACTAGGATGTTGATAATCATGGCAATCAGATTAGTGACTGTGATTAACTATTTTTGCCAATCTATTCTTGACTTACTATTCATTAATTGCTCACACCCTTTATGTACCATACAAAAGATGTGATAGACCAAGTTTTGAGAAAGATTTACTTCAGTGTCGCCTAAACCACCAGTTCCCAGTCAGGGTTTTTGATATTCTCTCAGTACTGTAAGTGATCATCACTGCAGTGAGCCTGAAGCAGTATTAAGTTGCCTTTGCATAAGTACAGTTTCATTCTTTATGAGGGATAAATAACAGGCAAAGAAAAAAAAAGCATTACATTAAATAAATATTTATTGTAAACGAATATACTCCATGCTCGGAAACAACTTTTTTCTCTGAGGCATAGCTGAAAAGGGAAGATTGAGATATTAACAAAATGAAATATAAGTATCTATTATGTGAACGGATACTGGTTAGATACTGAAGTCCGAAATTTTCAGAAAAAAATGTGTATATATATGTATATATATATATATAGATATATATATATTTTATTATATGACACACGATAACATATATATAATTATATAGTATATATATATATATATATATATATTATATATTTATATATATACATACAATTATTTATCACACATACATATATATATATATTATATATGTATCTATATATATATAGATATATATAGATATATATGTTGTGTGTGTGTGTGTGTGTGTGTTTGTGTGGTGTGTGTTGTGTGTGTGTGTGTTTTGTGTGTGTGTATGTGTGTGTGCTTGTGTGTGTTTTGTGTGTGGTG